>NW_028120013.1:40000-195902 GCF_965119305.1 Pelophylax lessonae
TAGGCTTAGGGTAAGGGTTAGGGCTAGGGTTAGATACTTAGTGTTAGGGCTGGCTTAGGGTTACAGTAAGGGTTAGGGATAGGGTTAGATACTTAGGGTTAGGGTTAGAGTTTTAGGATTAGGGTTAGGGTAAGGGTTAGGGTTAGAGGGTTAAGGTGTTACAGTTAGTGTTATGGTTAGAGTTAGTGGGTTAGTGTTAGAAGGTTATGGTTATGGTTTAGGGTTAGAGGTAGTGTTAGGGTTAGGGTTGGGGTTAAGGTTAGGGTTAGGGGTTAAGGTTAGGGGTTAGGGGTTAGTGGTTAGGGTTAGGGTTGGGTGACGTTTGGGTTAGGGTTAGGGCTTGTCTAGGGTTAGGATTGGGGGTTAGGGGTTAGGGTTAGATACTTAGGGTTAGGGTTAGATACATAGGGTTAGGGTTAAATACATAGGGTTAGGTTTAGATACCTAGGGTTAGCGTTAGGGGGTTAGGGTTAGAGAGTTAGGTTAGGGTTAGGGCTAGGGTTAGATATAGAGGGTTTGTGTGATATACATAGGGTTAGGGTTCGGTTTTGATACATAGTTTTAGGGTTACAGTTAGATATGGGTTAGGGGGTTAGGGATAGAGGGTTAAGGTTAGGGTTAGAGATGGGGTTAGGGGTTAGGGTTAGGCATTTGTGTTAGGTTTAGGGGTTAGTACTTAGGGTTATGGTTAGGGGATTGGGGTTAGGGTTGGGTGAGGTTTGGGTTTTGGCTAGGGTTAGGGTTACGGTGTTAGGATTAGGGTTAGTGTTAGAGGGTTAGAGGGTGAGGGTTAGGGTTAGAGAGTTAAGGTTAGGGTTATGGTTAGGGTTAGAGGGATAGGGTTAGAGGGTTAGGGAGTTAGGGTTAAGGGGTTAGGGTTAGATAGGGTATGTTTTAAGGTTGGATAGGGTTTGGGGATAGAGTTAGAGTCTAGGGTTAGGGTTAAGGGTTAGGGTTAGAGGGTTAGGGGTTATGGTTAGGGTTGGGGTTATGGCTTAGGGTTAGCGTTAGGGTTAGGGTCAGACCTAGGGTTAGAGTTAGGGTTAGAATTAGGGTTAGGGCCAGGGTTAGGGTTAGGGCTAGGGTTAAGTTTAATTTTAGTGCTGAGGGTTAGGGTTAGAGGGTTAGGGGTAGGGTTAGGGTTAGAGTTTAGGGTTAGGGTAAGGGTTCGGTGTTAGGGTTAGGGATGGGGTTAGATACTTAGGGTTAGGGTTAGAGTGTTAGGATTAGGGTAGGGTAAGGGTTTGGGTTAGGATTAGAGGGTTAGGGTGTTGCAGTTAGGGTTATGGTTAGTGGGTTAGGGTTAGAGGGTTAGGGTTAGAGTTTAGGGTTAGGGTTAGAGTTAGTGTTAGGGTTAGGGTTGGGGTTAAGGTTATTGTTAGTGGTTAGGGTTATGGGTTAAGGTTATGGGTTAGGGGTTTGTGGTTAGGGTTAGGGTTGGGTGAGGTTTGGTTGAGGGTTAGGGCTTGTCTAGGGCTAGGATTGAGGGTTAGGGGTTAGAGTTAGGGTTAGATACTTAGGGTTAGATACATAGGGTTTGGTTTAGATACCTAGGGTTAGCGTTAGGGGGTTAGGGTTAGAGGGTTAGGTTAAGGTTAGGGCTAGGGTTAGATATAGAGGGTTAGGGTTAGATACATAGGGTTAGGGTTCAGATTTGATACATAGTGTTAGGGTTACAGTTAGATATGGGTTAGGGGGTTAGGGATAGAGGGTTAAGGTTAAGGATGTGGTTAGGGGTTAGGAGTTAGGGTTATGGGTTAGGGTTAGGCATTTGGGTTAGGGTTAGGGGTTAGTGCTTAGGGTTATGGGTTAGGGTTAGGGGATTGGGGTTAGGGTTGAGTGAGGTTTGGGTTATGGTTAGGCTTAGAGTTATGGTGTTAGGATTAGGGTTAGGGTTAGGGTTAGAGGGATAGGGTTAGGGGTTAGGGGGTTAGGGTTAGATAGGGTATGTTTTAAGGTTGGATAGGGTTTGGGGTTAGAGTTAGGGTCTAGGGTTAAGGGTTAGGGTTAGAGGGTTAGGGGTTATGGTTAGGGTTATGGCTTAGGGTTAGCGTTAGGGTTATGGTCAGACCTAGGGCTAGGGTTAGAGTTAGGGTTAGAATTAGGGTTAGGGCTAGGGTTAGGGCAAGGGTTAGGGTTATTTTTAGTGCTTAGGGTTAGAGGGTTAGAGGGTTAGGGGTAGGGTTAGGGTTAGAAATTAGGGTTAGGGAGTTAGGGTTAGGGGGGTTAGGGTTAGATAGAGTTTGTTTTAAGGTTTGATAGGGTTTGGGGTTAGAGTTAGGGTTAGGGTTTAGGGTTTGGGTTAAAGGTTAGGGTTAAGGGTTAGTTAGGGTTAGCATTAGGGTTAAGGTCAGGCCTAGAGCTAAGGTTAGAGTTAGGATTAGCATTAGGGTTAGGGCTATGGTTACGGCTAGGGTTAGGGTTTTATTTAGTGCTAGGTTTAGAGGGTGAGGGTGAGGGTTAGGGTTACAGGGTTAGGGTTAGAATTAGGGTTAGGGTTATTTTTAGGGCTAGGGTTAGGGTTAGAGGGTTAGGGGTTAGGGTTAGAGGGTTAAGGTGAGAGGGTTATGGTTATGGTTAGAGGGTTAGGGCTTAGGGTTAGGGTTTGATACTTACGGTTAGGGTTAGAGCATTAGGATTAGGGTTAGGGTAAGGTTTAGGGTTAGGATTAGAGGGTTAGGGTTAAGGTTAGAGGGTTAGGTTTAGGGCTAGGGGATAGGGTTAGGGTTAGACACTTAGGGTTAGGGGTAGGCTTTGGGTAAGGGTTAGGGGTTAGGGTTAGGGTTAGATACTTAGGGTTATGGTTAGGCTTAGGGTTAGGGTAAGGATAAGGGTTAGGGATTAGGGTTAGGGATAGGGTTAGAAACTTAGGGTTAGGGTTAGAGTGTTAGGATTAGGGTTAGGGTAAGGGTTAGGGTTAGAGGGTTAGAGTGTTACAATTAGGGTTATGGTTAGAGTTAGAGGGTTAGGGTTAGAGGATTAGGGTTCTGGTTTAGGGTTAGGGTTAGAGTTAGTGTTAGAGTTAGGGTTGGGGTTAGGGTTAGTGGTTAGGGTTAGATTGTGAGGGTTAGGGTTAGAGGGTTAAGGTTAGGGTTATGGTTGGGGTTAGAGGGTTAGGATTAGAGTTAGGTTTAGGGTTAGAGGGATAGGGTTAGGGGTTAGGGGGTTAGGGTTAGGGGGTTAGGGTTAGATAGGGTATGTTTTAAGGTTGGATAGGGTTTGGGGTTAGAGTTAGGGTCTAGGGTTAAGGGTTAGGGTTAGAGGGTTAGGGGTTATGGTTAGGGTTAGGGTTATGGCTTAGGGTTAGAATCAGGGTTAGGGTCAGACCTAGGGCTAGGGTTAGAGTTAGGGTTAGAATTAGGGTTAAGGCTAGGGTTAGGGCAAGGGTTAGGGTTATTTTTAGTGCTTAGGGTTAGAGGGTTAGGGTTAGAGGGTTAGGGGTAGGGTTAGAATTTAGGGTTAGGGAGTTAGGGTTAGGGGGGTTAGGGTTAGATAGAGTTTGTTTTAAGGTTTGATAGGGTTTGGGGTTAGAGTTAGGGTTAGGGTTTAGGGTTTGGGTTAAAGGTTAGGGTTAAGGGTTAGGGTTAGGGTTATGGCTTAGGGTTAGCATTAGGGTTAAGGTCAGGCCTAGAGCTAAGGTTAGAGTTAGGATTAGCATTAGGGTTAGGGCTATGGTTACGGCTAGGGTTAGGGTTTTATTTAGTGCTAGGTTTAGAGGGTGAGGGTTAGGGTTACAGGGTTATGGTTAGAATTAGGGTTAGGGTTATTTTTAGGGCTAGGGTTAGGGTTAGAGGGTTAGGAGTTAGGGCTAGAGGGTTAAGGTGAGAGGGTTATGGTTATGGTTAGAGGGTTAGGGCTTAGGGTTAGGGTTTGATACTTACGGTTAGGGTTAGAGCATTAGGATTAGGGTTAGGGTAAGGGTTAGGGTTAGGATTAGAGGGTTAGGGTTAAGGTTAGAGGGTTAGGTTTAGGGCTAGGGGATAGGGTTAGGGTTAGACACTTAGGGTTAGGGGTAGGCTTTGGGTAAGGGTTAGGGGTTAGGGTTAGATATTTAGGGTTATGGTTAGGCTTAGGGTTATGGTAAGGATAATGGTTAGAGATTAGGTTTAGGGATAGGGTTAGATACTTAGGGTTAGGGTTTGAGTGTTAGGATTAGGGTTAGGGTAAAGGTTAGGGTTAGAGGGTTAGGGTGTTACAATTAGGGTTATGGTTAGAGTTAGAGGGTTAGGGTTAGAGGATTAGGGTTCTGGTTTAGGGTTAGGGTTAGAGTTAGTGTTAGAGTTAGGGTTGGGGTTAGGGTTAGTGGTTAGGGTTAGGGGTTAAGGTTAGGGTTTAGTGGTTAGGGTTAGGGTTGGGTGAGGTTTGGGTTAGGGCTTGTCTATGGCTTGCATTGGGGGTTAGGGGTTAGGGTTAGATACTTACGGTTAGATACATAGGGTTAGGGTTAGATACCTAGGGTTAGCGTTAGAGGGTTAGGTTAGGGTTAGGGCTAGGGTCAGATATAGAGGGTTTGGTTTAGATACATAGGTTTTGGATTTGATACATAGTGTTAGGGTAACAGTTAGATATGGGTTAGGGGGTTAGGGATAAAGAGTTAAGGTTAGGGTTAGGGATGGGGTAAGGGGCTAGCAGTTAGGGTTAGGGGTTAGGCATTTGGGTTAGGGTTAGGGGTTAGTGCTTAGAGTTAGGGGTTAGGGAATTGGGGTTAGGGTTAGGGTTGGGTGAGGTTTGGGTTATGGTTAGGGTTAGGGTTACGGTGTTAGGATAAAGGTTAGGGTTAGAGGGTTTTGGTTAGAGGGTGTGGGTTAGGGTTAGAGAGTTAAGGTTAGGGTTATGGTTAGAGGGTTAGGGTTAGGGTTAGAGGGATAGCGTTAGGGGTTAGGGTTAGAGGGTTAGAGTAAGGGAATTAGGGTTAGATAGGGTATGTTTTAAGGTTGGATAGGGTTTGGGGTTAGAGTTAGGGTCTAGGGTTAGGGTTAAAGGTTAGGGTTAGAGGGTTAGGGGTTATGGTTAGGGTTATGGCTTAGGGTTAGCTTTAGGGTTAGGGTCAGACCTATTGTTAGAGTTAGGGTTAGAATTAGGGTTAGGGCTGGGTTAGGGTTATTTTTACTGCTTAGGGTTAGAGGGTTAGGGTTAGAGGGTTAGGGGTAGAGTTAGAATTTAGGGTTAGGGGGGTTAGGGTTAGATAGGGTTTGTTTTAAGGTTGGATAGGGTTTGGGGTTAGAGTTAGGGTTAGGGTTTAGGGTTTGGGTTAAAGGTTAGGGTTAAGGGTTAGGGTTATGGCTTAGGGTTAGCATTAGGTTTAGGGTCAGGCCTAGAGCTAGGGTTAGAGTTAGGATTAGCATTAGGGTTAGGTCTATGGTTACTGAAGGGGAATGACAGGACCTCTTTCTAGTTGCTGGCAAACATTTTCTAGCTTGACCTGTGTAACACCATTTTCTTTCTTACAACTGTGACTTGTAATGACTTGTTTCAGTTAAGGTTACTTTAAGTCTTTAGTTAAACATGAACAATGACCTAAGTAAATCACCCGATATGTTCTGACATTTCAAGATAAAGATACATCCCCACTTCCTTTGTACCTAACACATTCTGCTTCCTTTTATTCTAAGTTGAGCTATAGGGTCTAGACAAGGCGTATTTTGCAATTTCTAACGAACATTCTGTATTAACCCATTGTTCAACTTTTGTGAGAACTTGACTCTTCCTGAGAGTATCCACTCCCCCTCCCAACTGTATTTCCTGTTCAATACTGTGTATAATAGTTACCCCGCTTTGAAAATAAAGTTAAGAAAGTTTTAGACTGATCACGGTTTGGACGTGTTTTCTTTAGCAGGATAAAACATTCTCCAGAGCTCTGCTTTGTTTTGCATAGAACAGACTAGATTTAGCCAATAAGTCAGGGACTTATGATATACATATACATTTAAGGTATCTAGGGTGAATATTAAGAGAAATCACCAACAGATTGGGGGCTACGTCTGGGATCGGAGAGAGAGCGGCCATCACGGGTCCAAGGATTCACCGGTCTGGGTAAGGAGATATTTTATTTTATCTGTTTGCCTGTCCGGTGGGACTTGGCCGTTTGGCCCTGGTTCCGTTCTTTGAGCCATAGACACCAAACGCTCAGGGAGCGTGTTGGATAATAGAGCAGCTCTGGGAGATGCTCTGGATCTTTACATATATATATATATATATATATAGAAGCTTCAGGGAAGCTTGAATACTAATATATATATATAGAGGCTTCAGGGAAGCCAGAATAATATTTTTCAGGGAAAGATATTATATGTTAGGTTGTTGAACCTGAATACGTTCCGGGAACGTATCGAGACAGTGTCTCTGGGAGACACAGGATTTGTCATTTATAAGGAAAGACAATATCCGGGGCTTCTGGGAAGCCCAGGGGATTTTTTCTCGAGAAGAATCCCGTTCCTCTGGGAGGGACAAATAAAACGTCTCTGGGAGGCGTTGAAGCTGTCTTCAACAAAGACAGTTTTTTTATTTGGGTTTCAGGGAAGCCCAGGGGGTTTTAGGAAAACCCCGTTTCTTTAGTGAATAATAAATAGATGTCAGTCTGTTCTGTGTAGAAAACAAAACTACCCCTTTTCTTGCTTATATTTTTCTATCGCATAGAACTGTAAGATTTAGAGTATAAGATAATTTGTTTGTGTGACCTAACAAAAGCTTATTTAGTAAGTAGATAAGTCTCGTTCATCACGTGATTGTTTTGTTATTTCATTTTGTTATGCCATTTGAAAATATTGTCATATTGTATTGGAGTATTATATTGCTGGTTTGACATATATGGAAACTGTGTCTATAATTATATATGACTTGTAAAAATTGCGCCTGCTGACTGTTAATATAACACTGATAGCGACAGTTTTATTATTACTGTAAAAATTGACTGACCGATCGTGGGTTATCAGACAAATCAAGATAAATGTTTATTATGTGTATTGTCTGTTTGTCTATAATGGTGGGAAAGCCTTCTTAATAGCCACTATACCTGGGAGTATAAGGTGTAATATACATACACCAAATGGCTTTTCAGGAGGGTTTTTAACCATAAAGAGGGTCTAAGGACCCAGATACATTTAAGTGATTTTGTGAATGTGTAAATCTTAGAGACATGTTTTGTTTATGCTTTTGTGAAATTATACTGAATGTTAAGGTCTGATGCTGGCCATACATGATACAATTTTCCTACAATTTTCAGTGCGGTTTTCTTGGAATTTACCTTCAGCTATGTAGTACAAACCTCTGCCTAATTGGATACAAATGAATGTGTTTAATTTTGACCTCTTATGTGGTTTGTGGTGGATCTAACAGAAAATTGTACGATAAAGAGTTGTCCGGACATGTATGGCCAGCCTTAGAGATATTAGGATACAAGTAAATCTTTTAGTAAATGTTTAGTTGAGTTGATAAAAGTACATGGAAAAAGTGGGGAGAATTGGTTTATTTATGCCCCGTATTAGTACAATAGAATAAAAAAAAAAGCTACGTAGAGCTATTAGAAGTGAAAGTGAAAGTCTTTAAACACGTAGATATAGACCACAGCGATTGCCTATAGACAGAAGACGGGTGAGAATTTGGCGTTTTTGGAGTAGCACAGTCTTAGAATTCAAACATTTGCCGTTAATTTAAAGTCACAGTACATGTTAATTGTAAAACAGCAAGTTTCTGATTGGGCTACTAAAACTTTGTAAGGTTTTCAAAAAAGCCATAACAGAGAGCGATGTGGCTGGCTCTTTTGATCTGTCTAAAGAAAAGCAGCCTGTCAGGGCGCATTTCCAAGGACCTTATCAGAAGAGGCAAATCAAAGAGTAGGACATAGGTCCCCCTATAATAATAATATTACCTTACAAATACCCCTGACCACACCTGCACCCCACGGTTTCATTCTCCAAGGCAGGTGTAGTTTTCTTCGTAATGTCAGACAAGCAGAAAATGTTTATGTGTCAGATACATTTAAAACTACTACATTTCCTTACACAAGGGGAAAAGAGGGGGGGTCACTTCTGCAAATGCACTTCTGCATTAGTTCCCTAATTCAGAACAGTTGTAGAACAAACGGTCTCAGCATGCCTACACATATACAATTATTTTTATAGAATTTTTTAGAAGTTTTGCCTTTTATACATTTGTGCCCATCTGGTATGAGCGTAGTAATAATGAATAAAAACACTATTTTACTAGGAAAAAATATAAATTGCCGTTGTCGGCAGGATATTTTGAAGTTATTTTTTATAGAATTATAGATAATGAAAAATTATATTTGGCAAATGATCCCCTATGTGAAGGGGAGCCTTCCTGCAAAATTTTGAAAATTGGCTACTTGCCAAGAAAGCGTTAAAATGTCATATTTTTATTCCTGTCATAATTATGGAATTTATTTTTGGACAGAAAGAGTTACCGCAATTAGTGTGACCATTGGACCCTGTTGGCACAGGGCCAAAAGTTTCAAATCAGATTAACTTTTTATCTGATTATAGTCCTTGAATGATATTTTAGGGGTACCCTCTATTGAAAGAGGGGAACCTCTGGCCAGATTTTTGTTAAGAACGGTTTAAAAAAGAAAAAAAAAAGAAAAAAAAAAAAAAAGTTTTTTTGGAAAAATTGGCACTAAGCAAAAAAGTTTTTAGTTCTTTATCTGATCATAGCATACCAGTGGTATCTGATGTGCCATCTCTACTGACAGCCATACCATCCGATGCTACCCACTTTACAGTGATTGGTTTAAGTAGTGTGTTTTTTTTCAAGCGTCCTATTGGACGAGGAGACACAGCCATCTTTGTTTCTTATTTTTTCAGTCCAGGTAACTTACCTGGTGTAGAAATGCCTTAGGGCCAAGCAGACAATTCAATTGTCCACTCTATAGTTCTCCAGACCATGCAAGAGGGGATGAACACCTGCTCATGGGTCAGTCCCGCTACAATATGTATCTGACATATGTAGTCACTCTGTGGAGGCCAGTCAGAGCGAGTGAGTTTATTGAAGAAATGTACATGTATGTGGACACAAAGTGTCACAGGAATTATGACAATGGTGTCAGGAAAGTGTTGTTTACCTTGGTTTTGTTCTCGCAGAGGGAGAAAGGAGAGTCACATAAGAGCTGAAGCTCTAGTGGGTCTTGCCAGCCCACAGTGGGTCTTGCCCGCCCACAGGATCATTAATTGTTATGGATCCAGACTACTCCTATCTATAATAACATTTTAAGACAAACCACAGGTCCAGAAATATCACAAGAAATGTTAAATGCGTTTATATATCTGCAAAATGCTATGGTTGTAGCGCCTGCACTGGGCCTCCCAAATCATGGAAAAAATGTTTTGTGTTTATGCAAGGGACAATTGTAAGACCGTGACAGGTGTACTTGCCCAGGAGTATGGTGGTAAACTTTGCCCTATAGTTTTTGTCCAAAGATGGTCGCAGTCCAGGCCTAAAGGCATGCCTGAAGTGACTCCGAACATAGCACATAGCATCCTGTGAGATGGTAATGGGGATGGCCACATCATTTGCCCTAGTTAGGCCCCAGTTTTAAAATGGGCTACTGGTATTAAAGGGTGTGTTACACCACAACATAATATATAGGCAGCCATAGAGGGAGCAGAGGATGTTTTTGTAGTTAATTTCCTGCTCCAAGCCAAAAGATCACACATTATTGAAGCTACAAACACATACTACAGAACAGGTTTTAAGGACTAGGGTAATGTTTTAGAAAAAGTTGAGAGTAGCCTTTTTCTAAAAGAGGGGAGATCTTGTGTGTATCCTCGCAGCTAGCGCCCCACTGTTTATTGCCTATTATTATGGAATAGGACACAGGGGGTGGGAAAGAACATATGAAGTATTACTGAGAGTTTAGTGCAAGCATATGTTGCTAGATGCATCACCTGTATTAGGAACAAACAATCCAAACATGAGCATCTCCAATACCCAAAAAAACCCATTCACACATCTACAAATAGATTTCACATATATGCCCAAAGCAGGGAAGAAATAAGAGTTCTTTTTAGTCAAATAGTGGACGTGTTCAGCAGATGAGTGGAAGCTTTTAGGACCACAAAAAAGGGAGATGCCCACACGGTGTCATGCATTCTCAATCAGGAGATTATTCCTGGATGGGGGTGCCTGCTTTGAATTAGGTTTAATTATGCTCCAATTTTCATATAAAAAATATGCCAGGAACTAGTTAAAATCTTGAAAATAGATTATTATCCGCAGAGTTCAGGTATAATGGAAAGAATGAATAGCACAAATAAAGAGTAATTGAAACTTAAGAATCAAGTGGAACGGAACGAAAAGTTGCTTGCACCTTTTCTTTTCTTTTTACAGGAAAATACCCATCCCTTCAGAGAAGGAAACGTAGTGGTGATGAAGCTGCTGCCCAAAGGAAAGAAACCAAAGGATTTCGCCTACGGCCCAGAGACCACTGTGGTAGCAGTTACCAGGATCGCTGTTTTGACCGAACACAGCCCTACTTGGATCCATGCCACTAGAGTGAAGTTGGTGCGGACAGGACCTGAGCCAGAGGATCCAGAAGCAAGCAAGAAGGTACTAACGGGGGCAGACCGCCCTGACCTTGAACTGGAGGATCCAGAAGCAAGAGAGGTACTAACGGGGGCAAATTGCCCTGACCTTGAACAGGAGAGTCAAGAAAAGGGGGTACTGACAGGGGCAGACCGCCCAGACCCTGTAGAAAATGACTTTTCCAGTTGCACCGGACTCAGGCAAACTGTGGCTGCTGATAATCCTGATTCCATTTTCAGTGTTTTCCCTTGTATGGACTGTTACTAACTGCATCTATCACCCTGAAAATTTGGGTGTCATGAGAAGTATATGCGGACCATACCCTGCACATGAGACACATAATAGAACAAAGAGAGAATTAAATATTGAGCATGATGTAGATGAGAATCCACCCACTTTTCATAGTGAAATGTTATTAACAAAATTTAAATATGCTTATGCTAGGAAGTTAGGTTTTGAGAAATGTTGGATATGTAGCAAACTCCATCCAGAAACAGCCCGCATCCCTCTTATTGCTGTCCCTTTGAATATTACACAATTCCTTAATGAAACCTCTGCTACTTTAACTAATGTGCCAAGTAATACTAATATCACCTTCCCAGTAGATGGTAGAAGCCATTTCCCAGACTGGTGTTTCAGCCTAGGAAATAACACACGTGTTAACCCTTCCATTTGCAAAAAGTAAATTCTTAATATTACTTCCTGCCAAGTCCCACCAGGAGACTCATGTTCCCTGTTTGACATATCAAGTCCTAGCTTAAATAAGACCATAAGGGATAATTACCAGAATTTCTCTAAAGACATACAACAAATATTGGACCACCTTGTAACTGCAGTACAAAATAGACGCCTACAAGAATACATTGCCCAGAGACCCTTTTCACTGGGAAAGAGTATATATGTATGTTGTGGGAGGGAATGTTACCCCTGGGTCCCCCTCCATGTCTCAGGGTGGTGTTATTTAGCTTCAGTGGTCCCAATTATGGGAGTTGTGGATAATGACAACAATGGGCACATGCTTGAAGCAAGTGCACATCCAAGATACCCCTTGAGACATAGAATCAAAAGAGATCTGTTTAGCACAGGAGACCTCGCGTGGGCGTGGCTCCCTTCCTGGACTGGGTGGTCAATCGATATGATGAAAAAATTAAATAATTATTCTGGAATCATTGATGAGGTAATGGAAAAGAATTCAGATGATATTAAATTGCTAAATCTTGAACAAAGGGCCATTAGGAAGAAGTTAGAATTACATGATCTAGCTATAGAAAGTATGAGTGCTGCATTGACTGGCCTCTGTGAGCAGAGCATACTGAGGACTATGAATGTTGCACTTGGATATACAATACCACTTTGGAAGTGCCAAATTATTATGACATAATTGCCCAACACAGAAAGGAGGTCAATAAGTTGCAAGAAGAGGCCCGTAACATTGCTAAAAGCTGGGATCCCTTTGTAGGTATGGGAGGGTTTTGGTTTTGGAGGGATGTTTTCCTGGTTAAAAGACATTGCTATGATGATTGTGATGATTTTACTTTTTCTATTATTTTTATATGCATTTTTTAAGCTTATTATGTGTTTAATCGCTAAAACCACAAAGAACCCAGACTCAGCTAGCAGAGGGGGATCTTATGTAAGTTTGTACTTTAACAGAGATGCTGAAAATGTTGACACATTTCTAACAGCTAGACAAGGTGTTCTGATCCAACAAACCCAAACCCCTTTTGATTACCAGGAATACGTAAAGTTTTATAAAGCTAAGAAAGCTAAGTCTACCGTTTAGGTGGGCAGGTTTAGGTCCTTATTTGATTATACTAAGGAAACAAAGGACATTGTCGCCTAACCTGCTATTCCTTTCCAGAGAGGCCTGGTGTCCTCTGATGACACCGTATAAATGATAAGGAGAAAAATCATGCATATGAAATTATGATTTTTTAGAGGGGATTGAAGGGGAATGACAGGACCTCTTTCTAGTTGCTGGCAACCATTTTCTAGCTTGACCTGTGTAACACCATTTTCTTTCTTACAACTGTGACTTGTAATGACTTGTTTCAGTTAAGGTTACTTTAAGTCTTTAGTTAAACATGAACAATGACCTAAGTAAATCACCCGATATGTTCTGACATTTCAAGATAAAGATACATCCCCACTTCCTTTGTACCTAACACATTCTGCTTCCTTTTATTCTAAGTTGAGCTATAGGGTCTAGACAAGGCGTATTTTGCAATTTCTAACGAACATTCTGTATTAACCCATTGTTCAACTTTTGTGAGAACTTGACTCTTCCTGAGAGTATCCACTCCCCCTCCCAACTGTATTTCCTGTTTTAATACTGTGTATAATAGTTACCCCGCTTTGAAAATAAAGTTAAGAATGTTTTAGACTGATCACGGTTTGGACGTGTTTTCTTTAGCAGGATAAAACATTCTCCAGAGCTCTGCTTTGTTTTGCATAGAACAGACTAGATTTAGCCAATAAGTCAGGGACTTATGATATACATATACATTTAAGGTATCTAGGGTGAATATTAAGAGAAATCACCAACAGTTACGGCTAGGGTTAATGTTTTTTTAGTGCTAGGTTTAGAGGGTTAGGATTAGGGTTACAGGGTTAGGGTTAGAATTAGGGTTAGGGTTAGAATTAGGGCTAGGGTTAGGGTTAGAGGGTTAGGGTTAGGGGGTTAGGGTAAGAGGGTTAGGGTTAAGGTGAGAGGGTTAGGGTTATGGTTAGAAGGTTAGGACTTAGGGTTAGGTTCTTACTGTTAGGGTTAGTGTTAGAGCATTAAGATTAGGGTAAGGGTAACAGTAAGGGTTAGAGGGTTAGGGTTAGGGGGTTAGGGTTAGGGCCAGGGGATAGGGTTAGGGTGAGATACTTAGGGTTAGGGTCAGACCTAGGGCTAGGGTTAGAGTTAGGGTTAGAATTAGGGTTAGGTCTAGGGTTAGGGTAGGGTTAGGGTTATTTTAGTCCTTAGGGTTAGAGGGTTAGGGGTAGGGTTAGGGTTAGAATTCAGGGTTAGGGATTTAGGGTTAGAGTTAGGGGGGTTAGGGTTAGAAAGGGTTTGTTTTAAGGTTGGATAGGGGTTGGGGTCAGAGTTAGGGTTCAGGGTTTGGGTTAAAGGTTAGGGTTAAGGGTTAGTGTTAGGGTTATGGCTTAAGGTTAGCGTTAGGGTTAGGGTCAGGCCTAGAGCTAGGGTTAGAGTTAGGATTAGCATTAGGGTTAGGGCTAGGGTTAGGGTTTTTTTAGTGCTAGATTTAGAGGGTTAGGATTAGGGTTACAGGGTTAGGGTTAGAATTAGGGTTAGGGTTATTTCTAGGGCTAGGGTTAGAGGGTTAGGGTTAGGGGGTTAGCGTTAGAGGGTTAGGGTTAAGGTGAGAGGGTTAGGGTTATGGTTAGAGGTTAGGGCTTAGAGTTAGGGTTAGATACTTACGGTTAGGGTTAGTGTTAGAGCATTAGGGTTAGGGTAAGGGTAACGTCAAGGGTTAGGGTTAGAGGGTTAGAGGGTTAGGGCTAGGGGATAGGGTTAGGGTGAGATACTTAGGGTTAGGGTTAGGTTTAGGGTAAGGGTTAGGGGTTAGGGTTAGTGTTAGATACTTATGGTTAGGGTTAGGCTTAGGGTAAGGGTAAGGGTTAGGGTTAGGGATAGGGTTAGATACTTAGGGTTAGGGTTAGAGTTTTAGGGTTAGGGTAAGGTTGAGGGTTAGAGGGTTAGGGTGTTACAGTTAGGGTTATGGTTAGAGTTAGAGGCTTAGGGTTAGAGGGTTAGGGTTATGGTTTAGGGTTAGGGTTAGAGTTAGAGTTAGTTTTAGGGTTAAGGTTAGGGTTAGTGGTTAGGGTTAGGGGTTAAGGTTAGGGGTTAATGGTTAGGGTTAGGGTTGGGTGAGGTTTGGGTTAGGGCTTGTCTAGGGCTAGGATTGGGGGTTAGGGGTTAGATACTTAGGGTTAGGGTTAGTTACATAGGGTTAGGGTTAGATACATAGGGTTAGGTTTAGATACCTAGGGTTAGAGTTAGGGGGTTAGGGCTAGGGTTAGATATAGAGGGTTAGGGTTAGATACATAGGGTTAGGGTTAGGATTTGATACACAGTGTTAGGGTTAAGGTTAGGGGTTAGGGTTAGGGGGTTAGGGTTAGATAGGGTACGTTTTAAGGTTGGATAGGGTTTGGGGTTAGAGTTAGGGTTAAGGGTTAGGTTTAGAGGGTTAGGGGTTATGGTTAGGGTTATGGCTTAGGGTTAGCATCAGGGTTAGGGTCAGACCTAGGGCTAGGGTTAGAGTTAGGGTTAGGGCTAGGGTTAGGGTTAGGGTTATTTTTAGTGTTTAGGGTTAGAGGGTTAGGGTTAGAGGGTTAGGGGTAGGGTTAGAATTTAGGGTTAGGGAGTTAGGGTTAGGAGGTTAGGGTTAGATAGGGTTTGTTTTAAGGTTGGATAGGGTTTGGGGTTAGAGATAGGGTTAGGGTTTAGGGCTTGGGTTAAAGGTTAGGGTTAAGGGTTAGGGTTAGGGCTAGGGGATAGGGTTAGGGTGAGATACTTAGGGTTAGGTTTAGGGTAAGGGTTAGGGGTTAGGGTTAGGGTTAGATACTTAGGGTTAGGCTTAGGGTTAGGGCTAGGGGATAGGGTTAGGGTGAGATGCTTAGGGTAAGGGTTAGGTTTAGGGATAGGGTTAGATACTTAGGGTTAGAGTTTTAGGATTTGGGTTAGGGTAAGGGTTAGGGTTAGAGGGTTAGGGTGTTACAGTTAGTGTTATGGTTAGAGTTAGAGGGTTAGGGTTAGAGGGTTATGGTTTAGGGTTAGGGTTGCAGTTAGTGTTAGGGTTAGGGTTGGGGTTAAGGTTAGGGTTAGTGGTTAGGGTTAGGGGTTAATGGTTAGGTTTAGGGTTGGGTGAGGTTTGGGTTAGGGTTTCGGCTTGTCTATGGCTAGGATTGGGGGTTAGGGGTTATGGTTAGATACTTAGGGTTAGGGTTAGTTACATAGGGTTAGGGTTAGATACATAGCGTTAGGTTTAGCTACCTAGGGTTAGCGTTAGGGGGTTAGGGTTAGAGGGTTAGGTTAGGGTTAGGGCTTGGGTTAGATTTAGAGGGTTAGGGTTAGATACATAGGGTTAGGGTTCAGATTTGATACATAATGTTAGGGTTACAGTTAGATATGTGTTAGGGGGTTAGGGATAGAGGGTTAAGGTTAGGGTTAGGGATGGGGTTAGGGGTTAGGAGTTAGGGTTAGGGGGTTAGGGTTAGGGGGTTAGGGTTAGATAGGGTACGTTTTAAGGTTGGATAGGGTTTGAGGTTAGAGTTAGGGTCTAGGGTTAGGGTTAGGTTTAGAGAGCTAGGGGTTATGGTTAGGGTTAGGGTTATGGCTTAGGGTTAGGGTCAGACCTAGGGCTAGGGTTAGAGTTAGGGTTAGAATTAGGGTTAGGGCTAGGGTTAGGGTTATTTTTAGTGCTTAGGGTTAGAGGGTTAGGGTTAGAGGGTTAGGGGTAGGGTTAGGGTTAGAATTTAGGGTTAGGGAGTTAGGGTTAGATAGGGTTTTTTTAAGTTTGGATCGGGTTTGGGGTTAGGGTTTAGGGTTTGGGTTAAAGGTTAGGGTTAAGGGTTAGGGTTATGGATTAGGGTTAGCATTACGGTTAGGGTCAGGCCTAGAGCTAGGGTTAGAGTTAGGATTAGCATTAGGGTTAGGGCTATGGTTACGGCTAGGGTTAGGGTTTTTTTAGTGCTAGGTTTAGAGGGTTAGGATTAGGGTTACAGGGTTAAGGTTAGGGTTAGGGTTATTTTTAGGGCTAGGGTTAGGGTTAGAGGGTTAGGGTTAGGGGGTTAGGGTAAGAGGGTTAGGGTTAAGGTGAGAGGGTTAAGGTTATGGTTAGACGGTTAGGGTTAGATTCTTATGGTTAGGGTTAGTGTTAGAGCATTAGGATTAGGGTAAGGGTAACGGTAAGGGTTAGAGGGTTAGGGTTAGGGCTAGGGGATAGGGTTAGGGTGAGATACTTAGATTTAGGGTTAGGCTTAGGGTAAGGGTTAGGGTTAGGGTTAGATACTTAGGGTTAGGGTTAGGCTTAGGGTTACGGTAAGGGATAGGGTTAGATACTTAGGGTTAGGGTTTGAGTTTTAGGATTAGGGTTAGGGTAAGGGTTAGGGTAAGGGTTAGGATTAGAGGGTTAGGGTGTTACAGTTAGTGTTATGGTTAGAGTTAGAGTTAGAGGGTTAGGGTTAGAAGGTTATGGTTATGGTTTAGGGTTAGAGTTAGTGTTAGGGTTAGGGTTGAGGTTAAGGTTAGGGTTAGTGGTTAAGGTTAGGGGTTAGTGGCTAGGGTTAGGGTTGGGTGAGGTTTGGGTTAGGGTTAGTGCTTGTCTAGGGCTAGGATTGGGGGTTAGGGGTTAGGGTTAGATACTTAGGGTCAGGGTTAGATACATAGGGTTAGGGTTAGATACATAGGGTTAGGGTTTGGATTTGATACATAGTTTTAGGGTTACAGTTAGATATGGGTTAGGGGGTTAGGGATAGAGGGTTAAGGTTAGGGATGGGGCTAGGGGTTAGGAGTTAGGGGTTAGGGTTAGGCATTTGTCTTAGGTTTAGGGGTTAGTGCTTAGGGTTATGGTTAGGGGATTGGGGTTAGGGTTAGGGTTGGGTGAGGTTTGGGTTTTGGTTAGGGTTACGTTGTTAGGATTAGGGTTAGCGTTAGAGGGTTAGAGGGTGAGGGTTAGGGTTAGAGAGTTAAGGTTAGGGTTAGAGGGATAGGGTTAGAGTTAGGGTTAGAGGGTTAGGGAGTTAGGGTTAGGGGGTTAGGGTTAGATAGGGTTAGGGTTAGATAAGGTATGTTTTAAGGTTGGATAGGGTTTGGTGATAGAGTTAGAGTCTAGGGTTAGGGTTAAGGGTTAGGGTTAGAGGGTTAGGGGTTATGGTTAGGGTTATGGCTTAGGGTTAGCTTTAGGGTTAGGGTCAGACCTAGGGCTAGGGTTAGAGTTAGGGTTAGAATTAGGGTTAGGGCTAGGGTTAAGGCTATTTTTAGTGCTTAGGGTTAGAGGGTTAGGGTTAGAGGGTTAGGGGTAGGGTTAGGGTTAGAATTTAGGGTTAGGGTGTTAGAGTTAGGGTTAGGGGGTTAGGGTTAGATAGGGTTTGTTTTAAGGTTGGATAGGGTTTGGGGTTAGAGTTAGGGTTAGGGTTTATGGTTTGGGTTAAAGGTTAGGGTTAAGGGTTAGGGTTAGTGTTATGGCTTAGGGTTAGGGTTAGTGTTAGGGTTATGGCTTAGGGCTAGCATTAGGGTTAGGGTCAGGCCTAGAGCTAGGGTTAGAGTTAGGATTAGCATTAGAGTTAGGGCTATGGTTACGGCTAGGGTTAGGGTTTTTTTAGTGCTAGGTTTAGAGGGTTAGGGTTAGAGGGTTAGGGTTAGAATTAGGGTTAGGGTTATTTTTAGGGCTAGGGTTAGGATTAGAGGGTTAGGGTTAGGGAGTTAGGGTTAGAGGGTTAGGGTTAAGGTGAGAGGGTTAGGGCTTAGGGTTAAGGTTAGATACTTACGGTTAGGGTTAGTGTTAGAGCATTAAGATTAGGGTTAGGGTAAGGGTTAGAGGGTTAGGGTTAGGCTTAGGGTAAGGGTTAGGGGTTAGGGTTAGATACTTAGGGTTATGCTTAGGGTTATTGTAAGGGTTATGGATTAGGTTTAGGGTTAGAGTGTTAGGATTAGGGTTAGGGTAAGGGTTAGGGTTAGAGGGTTAGGGTGTTACAGTTAGGGTTATGGTTAGAGTTAGAGGGTTAGGGTTAGAGGGTTACGGTTATGGTCTAGGATTAGGGTTAAAGTTAGGGTTAGAGTTAGTGTTGGGGTTAAGGTTAGGGTTAGGGGTTAATCTTAGGGGTTAGGGGTTAGTGGTTAGGGTTAGATACTTAGGGTTAGGGTTAGATACTTAGGGTTAGGGTTAGGCTTAGGGTTGGGGTAAGGGATAGAGTTAGATACTTAGGGTTAGGGTTAGAGTTTTAGGATTAGGGTTAGGGTAAGGGTTAGGGATAGGGTGTTACAGTTAGTGTTATGGTTAGAGTTAGAGGGTTAGGGTTAGAGGGTTACATAGTTACATAGTTACATAGTTAGTGAGGTTGAAAAAAGACATCAGTCCATCCAGTTCAACCTATGATGTGTGTGTTTGCTTTTAACCGTACATTGTATACCCCTGTATGTTGTGGTCTTTAAGGTGTCCATCTAATCGTTTTTTGAAACTATCAATGCTCCCTGCTGATACGACTGCTTGTGGAAGAGAGTTCCACATCTTTACCGCTCTTACAGTGAAGAACCCCTTACGCACTTTAAGGTTAAACCGCCTTTCCTCAAGTTTTAGTGAGTGGCCACGTGTCTTATTGTATCTCCTTTCTCTGAATAGTTTGTTCCTTATGCTAGGGTCACCAGTACAGTATTTGTACATTGATATCATATCCCCCCTCAATCGTCTCTTCTCCAGAGAGAATAAGTTCAGTGCTTGTAGTCTTTCCCCATAGCTGATGTCCTCCATTCCCCTAATTATTTTTGTTGCCCTTCTCTGGACTTTCTCCAGTTCCAGCACATCCTTCCTGAGGACCGGTGCCCAGAACTGGACAGCATACTCCAGATGTGGCCGGACCAGAGTCTTGTAGAGCGGGAGAATAATCTCTTTATTTCTGGAGTGAATCCCCTTTTTTATACATCCCAGTATTCTGTTGGCTTTGCTTGCGGCGGCTTGGCATTGCATGCCACTGCCAAGCCTGTTGTCTACCAGTACCCCCAAGTCCTTTTCCATCCTAGACTCACCCAGAGGTTCCCCCCCTAGTGAGTAGCTTGCTTTCTGGTTTCTGGCCCCCAAGTGCATTACTTTACATTTTTCAACATTAAATCTCATCTGCCATGTAGTTGCCCACCCCGTTATTTTGTTCAGGTCCGCTTGCAAGGTTTCCACATCCTGCATAGAAGATATTGGCATGCCTAATTTAGTATCATCTGCAAATACTGAGATTGTACTAGATATCCCCTCCTCTAGATCATTTATGAATAAATTAAACAGCATTGGTCCCAGGACAGAACCCTGGGGGACCCCACTTTCCACACCCGCCCAATCCGAGTACTCCCCATTAATCACCACCCTCTGTACTCTCCCCTGGAGCCAGTTCTCTATCCAGGTACTCACCTTATGGTCCATACCTACCTTCCTTAGTTTGTATAGTAAGCGTTTGTGGGGAACGGTGTCAAAGGCCTTTGCAAAGTCCAGATACACCACATCCACAGGCCTTCCTTTATCCAGATACACCCCATCCACAGGCCTTCCTTTATCCAGATACACCACATCCACAGACCTTCCTTTATCCAGATACACCACATCCACAGACCTTCCTTTATCCAGATACACCACATCCACAGGCCTTCCTTTATCCAGATACACCCCATCCACAGGCCTTCCTTTATCCAGATACACCACATCCACAGGCCTTCCTTTATCCAGATACACCCCATCCACAGGCCTTCCTTTATCCAGATACACCACATCCATAGGCTTACCTTTATCTAGGTGGCAGCTCACTTCATCGTAGAAGGTTAATAGATTGGTTTGGCACAAACGATTTTTCATGAATCCATGTTGATTTCTACTTATAATACCGTTTTCATTACTAAAGTCTTGTATGTGGTCCCTTAACATCCCCTCCAAAATTTTTCAGACTACTGATGTTAGGCTGACCGGCCTATAGTTACCCGGGATATATCTCGGCCCCTTTTAAAATATTGGTACCACGTTGGCTTTTTTCCAATCAGCTGGCACCATACCCGTCTGTAAACTATCCTTAAAGATCAAGAATAATGGTCTGGCAATCACCTGGCTGAGCTCATTAAGAACCCTCGGGTGCAAGCCATCCGGTCCCGGGGATTTATTTATGTTAAGTTTCTCAGGGTTATGGTTTAGGGTTAGGGTTAGTGTTAGGGTTGGGGTTAAGGTTAGGGTTAGTGGTAGTGTTGAGCGAACACGGACTGTATTATTCGTGTTCGTACCGAATAATTGGATTTTTTGTACCCGAACACGGACACGGACACTTTACTGTATGTTCGGGTAAAAATCCGTGTTCGGTCGTTTTATTTCCGGGTTTTGCATGCTTTGGCGCTCTTTTCATGGCGGGCTTTCAACAGCCAATCAACAATCGTTTAACTGGTGTGCCTTAAGCCATCCCAGCCATGCCTGCAAATGTCTCAGTAGCTGTGATTGGCCGTCTGAAGCATGTGACCAAGTCTTTATAAGTTCGAGGCAGCCGCAGCGGCGTCATTATGCTGCTTAGATTCAGGGACAGAGCACACATCAACGTGCTGGCTGCTGATTAGGGAAAGATAGGCAGGAAAAAACCATTTGTGTCCGGATAGAATTGAGGGACAGGTCGGAGTGTTTAGGCAGGGCGAGTTGTAGGCATTTTAGGGATAGAGTCTGCTGAATTATAGGGTCAGTGTCTTCTACAAACTACAATCGATATTGCTGTGTGGGGGGTGGGGTGAATCTGCACTCAATCCTGATCTACGATCTCTTCTCAATCCTGTTAGGGACAGAGTCTGCTGAATTTTAGGGAAACTGTGTTCTACAAACTACAATCGATATTGCTGTGTGGTGTGGGATTGGAGATAGGCAGGTGTCAGTGATCCACATCCATTTTTCTGTGTGTGAGCTGCAGTGAACACAATCTTTTTGGGCTGCAGTGAACACAATCTTTTTGGGCTGCAGTGAACACAATCTTTTTGGGCTGCAGTGAACACAATCTTTTTGGGCTGCAGTGAACACAATCTTTTTGGGGTGCAGTGAACAAAATCTTTTTGGGGTGCAGTGAACACAATCCTTTTTGGTGTGCAGTGAACACAATCTTTGTGGGGTGCAGTGAACAAAATCCTTTGTGGGGTGCAGTGAACACAATCTTTTTGGGGTGCAGTGAACAAAATCCTTTTTGGGGTGCAGTGAACAACATCCTTTTTGGGGTGCAGTGAACACAATCTTTTTGGGGTGCAGTGAACAAAATCCTTTGTGGGGTGCAGTGAACACAATCTTTTTGGGGTGGAGTGAACAACATCCTTTTTGGGGTGCAGTGAACAAAATCCTTTTTGGGGTGCAGTGAACAAAATCATTTTTGGGGTGCAGTGAACACAATCTTTTTGGGGTGCAGTGAACACAATCTTTGTGGGGTGCAGTGAACACAATCTTTTTGGGGTGGAGTGAACAACATCCTTTTTGGGGTGCAGTGAACAACATCCTTTTTGGGGTGCAGTGAACACAATCTTTTTGGGGTGCAGTGAACACAATCTTTGTGGGGTACAGTGAACAGAATCTTTGTGGGGTGCAGTGAACACAATCTTTGGGGGGTACAGTGAACACAATCTTTGTGAGGTGCAGTGAACACAATCTTTGTGGGGTGCAGTGAACACAATCATTGTGGGGTGCAGTGAACTCAATCTTTGTGGGGTACAGTGAACACAATCTCATACTTCTGAAGGTTTGAGGGTGCTGCCTGTTCCATACTCCCCCTACTCCTCATCTAGCCTTTTAGGGGTACAAACAATAGTAATTGGGGCCTAGTGTGGTTGTGTACGTGTGATATACATACACTTTTTTGGGATCATATTTTCTATTCCGCTATTTAATCAAAAACCTTTGGGGATCAGTTAAATTGGGGGATAGTCTGTGTTGGTACGTGTGAGAGAGATCCACCTTTCCAAGTTGTTGGGGTTCATCTCATACTTCTGAAGGTTTGAGGGTGCTGCCTGTTCCATACTCCCCCTACTCCTAGCCTTTTAGGGGTACAAACAATAGTAATTGGGGCCTAGTGTGGTTGTGTACGTGTGATATACATACACTTTTTTGGGATCATATTTTCTATTCCGCTATTTAATCAAAAACCTTTGGGGATCAGTTAAATTGGGGGATAGTCTGTGTTGGTACGTGTGAGAGAGATCCACCTTTCCAAGTTGTTGGGGTTCATCTCATACTTCTGAAGGTTTGAGGGTGCTGCCTGTTCCATACTCCCCCTACTCCTAGCCTTTTAGGGGTACAAACAATAGTAATTGGGGCCTAGTGTGGTTGTGTACGTGTGATATACATACACTTTTTTGGGATCATATTTTCTATTCCGCTATTTAATCAAAAACCTTTGGGGATCAGTTAAATTGGGGGATAGTCTGTGTTGGTACGTGTGAGAGAGATCCACCTTTCCAAGTTGTTGGGGTTCATCTCATACTTCTGAAGGTTTGAGGGTGCTGCCTGTTCCATACTCCCCCTACTCCTAGCCTTTTAGGGGTACAAACAATAGTAATTGGGGCCTAGTGTGGTTGTGTACGTGTGATATACATACACTTTTTTGGGATCATATTTTCTATTCCGCTATTTAATCAAAAACCTTTGGGGATCAGTTAAATTGGGGGATAGTCTGTGTTGGTACGTGTGAGAGAGATACACCTTTCCAAGTTGTTGGGGTTCATCTCATACTTCTGAAGGTTTGAGGGTGCTGCCTGTTCCATACTCCCCCTACTCCTCATCTAGCCTTTTAGGGGTACAAACAATAGTAATTGGGGCCTAGTGTGGTTGTGTACGTGTGATATACATACACTTTTTTTGGATCATATTTTCTATTCCGCTATTTAATCAAAAACCTTTGGGGATCAGTTAAATTGGGGGATAGTCTGTGTTGGTACGTGTGAGAGAGATCCACCTTTCCAAGTTGTTGGGGTTCATCTCATACTTCTGAAGGTTTGAGGGTGCTGCCTGTTCCATACTCCCCCTACTCCTCATCTAGCCTTTTAGGGGTACAAACAATAGTAATTGGGGCCCAGTGTGGTTGTGTACGTGTGATATACATACACTTTTTTGGGATCATATTTTCTATTCCGCTATTTAATCAAAAACCTTTGGGGATCAGTTAAATTGGGGGATAGTCTGTGTCGGTACGTGTGAGAGAGATCCACCTTTCCAAGTTGTTGGGGTTCATCTCATACTTCTGAAGGTTTGAGGGTGCTGCCTGTTCCATACCCCCCCTACTCCTCATCTAGCCTTTTAGGGGTACAAACAATAGTAATTGGGGCCTAGTGTGGTTGTGTACGTGCGAGATACATACACTTTTTTTGATCATATTTCCTATTCCGCTATTCAATAAAAACCTTTGAGGATCAATTGAATTGCGGGATAGTCTGTGTCGGTACGTGTGAGAGAGATCCACCTTTCCAAGTTGTTGGGGTTCATCTCATACTTCTGAAGGTTTGAGGGTGCTGCCTGTTCCATACTCCCCCTACTCCTCATCTAGCCTTTTAGGGGTACAAACAATAGTAATTGGGGCCCAGTGTGGTTGTGTACGTGTGATATACATACACTTTTTTTGGATCATATTTTCTATTCCGCTATTTAATCAAAAACCTTTGGGGATCAGTTAAATTGGGGGATAGTCTGTGTCGGTACGTGTGAGAGAGATCCACCTTTCCAAGTTGTTGGGGTTCATCTCATACTTCTGAAGGTTTGAGGGTGCTGCCTGTTCCATACCCCCCCTACTCCTCATCTAGCCTTTTAGGGGTACAAACAATAGTAATTGGGGCCTAGTGTGGTTGTGTACGTGCGAGATACATACACTTTTTTTGATCATATTTCCTATTCCGCTATTCAATAAAAACCTTTGAGGATCAATTGAATTGCGGGATAGTCTGTGTCGGTACGTGTGAGAGAGATCCACCTTTCCAAGTTGTTGGGGTTCATCTCATACTTCTGAAGGTTTGAGGGTGCTGCCTGTTCCATACTCCCCCTACTCCTCATCTAGCCTTTTAGGGGTACAAACAATAGTAATTGGGGCCTAGTGTGGTTGTGTACGTGTGATATACATACACTTTTTTTGGATCATATTTTCTATTCCGCTATTTAATCAAAAACCTTTGGGGATCAGTTAAATTGGGGGATAGTCTGTGTTGGTACGTGTGAGAGAGATCCACCTTTCCAAGTTGTTGGGGTTCATCTCATACTTCTGAAGGTTTGAGGGTGCTGCCTGTTCCATACTCCCCCTACTCCTCATCTAGCCTTTTAGGGGTACAAACAATAGTAATTGGGGCCCAGTGTGGTTGTGTACGTGTGATATACATACACTTTTTTGGGATCATATTTTCTATTCCGCTATTTAATCAAAAACCTTTGGGGATCAGTTAAATTGGGGGATAGTCTGTGTCGGTACGTGTGAGAGAGATCCACCTTTCCAAGTTGTTGGGGTTCATCTCATACTTCTGAAGGTTTGAGGGTGCTGCCTGTTCCATACCCCCCCTACTCCTCATCTAGCCTTTTAGGGGTACAAACAATAGTAATTGGGGCCTAGTGTGGTTGTGTACGTGCGAGATACATACACTTTTTTTGATCATATTTCCTATTCCGCTATTCAATAAAAACCTTTGAGGATCAATTGAATTGCGGGATAGTCTGTGTCGGTACGTGTGAGAGAGATCCACCTTTCCAAGTTGTTGGGGTTCATCTCATACTTCTGAAGGTTTGAGGGTGCTGCCTGTTCCATACTCCCCCTACTCCTCATCTAGCCTTTTAGGGGTACAAACAATAGTAATTGGGGCCTAGTGTGGTTGTGTACGTGTGATATACATACACTTTTTTTGGATCATATTTTCTATTCCGCTATTTAATCAAAAACCTTTGGGGATCAGTTAAATTGGGGGATAGTCTGTGTTGGTACGTGTGAGAGAGATCCACCTTTCCAAGTTGTTGGGGTTCATCTCATACTTCTGAAGGTTTGAGGGTGCTGCCTGTTCCATACTCCCCCTACTCCTCATCTAGCCTTTTAGGGGTACAAACAATAGTAATTGGGGCCCAGTGTGGTTGTGTACGTGTGATATACATACACTTTTTTGGGATCATATTTTCTATTCCGCTATTTAATCAAAAACCTTTGGGGATCAGTTAAATTGGGGGATAGTCTGTGTCGGTACGTGTGAGAGAGATCCACCTTTCCAAGTTGTTGGGGTTCATCTCATACTTCTGAAGGTTTGAGGGTGCTGCCTGTTCCATACCCCCCCTACTCCTCATCTAGCCTTTTAGGGGTACAAACAATAGTAATTGGGGCCTAGTGTGGTTGTGTACGTGTGATATACATACACTTTTTTTGGATCATATTTTCTATTCCGCTATTTAATCAAAAACCTTTGGGGATCAGTTAAATTGGGGGATAGTCTGTGTCGGTACGTGTGAGAGAGATCCACCTTTCCAAGTTGTTGGGGTTCATCTCATACTTCTGAAGGTTTGAGGGTGCTGCCTGTTCCATACCCCCCCTACTCCTCATCTAGCCTTTTAGGGGTACAAACAATAGTAATTGGGGCCTAGTGTGGTCGTGTACGTGCGAGATACATACACTTTTTTTGATCATATTTCCTATTCCGCTATTCAATAAAAACCTTTGAGGATCAATTGAATTGCGGGATAGTCCGTGTCGGTACGTGTGAGAGAGATCCACCTTTCCAAGTTGTTGGGGTTCATCTCATACTTCTGAAGGTTTGAGGGTGCTGCCTGTTCCATACTCCCCCTACTCCTCATCTAGCCTTTTAGGGGTACAAACAATAGTAATTGGGGCCCAGTGTGGTTGTGTACGTGTGATATACATACACTTTTTTTGGATCATATTTTCTATTCCGCTATTTAATTTAACTGGGCCTCCATGCGAGACCTGTGTGCCTTGTTGCGCTGTTTTGAGTACTCCACCAACATGGCCAGTGGCAATGACGCCGTTCTCAGCTTAACTATCCCACTTCTATGCCTCCTTGAAAAAACAATTCGGGCGATGATGGAAGAGGATGTGGCACAGGATGAGGAGGAGGAGGAGGATGAAGAGGTAACATTTCCAAGGCTTTCAGGGCAGTCATTCGCAAGGGGCTCCGAGGGTGGGTTCCTGCACACGCAAACGCCAGGGACGCAATTGTCCAGCAGGGGCACAGTTCTGGAGGATGAGGAGGATGAGGAGGAGGAGGAGCTGGAGGAGGAGATGGAACCATGTTCACAGCAGGGTGGCACCCAGGCCAGCTCATGGCCATCACTGGTGCGTGGCTGGGGGGATACAGAGGACACGGACGATACACCTCCCACAGAGGACAGCCTTTCGTTGCCTCTGGGCAGCCTGGCACACATGAGCGATTACATGCTGCAGTGTCTCCACAACGACCGCCGAGTTGCCCACATTCTAACTTGTGCTGATTACTGGGTGGCCACGCTGCTGGATCCCCGTTACAAGGACAACGTACCGTCCTTAATTCACTCACTGGAGCGCGATCGCAAGATGCGCGAGTACAAGCGCACGCTGGTAGACGCCATGCTGCTGGCATTCCCATCTGACAGCGGGGCCACAGTGGAAGCACAAGGCAGAGGAGGAGGAGGAGGAGGTCGCCAACGCAACCAGGGCACCGCCAGCACCTCAGAAGGCAGGGTTAGCATGGCCGAAATGTGGAAAAGCTTTGTCAGCACGCCACAACAAACAGCAGCACCAGCAGCTCAGATGGAACGTCTTAGCAGGAGGCAGCATTTTACCAACATGGTGGAGCAGTATGTGTGCACACGCCTACATGTAGTGAATGACGGGTCTGCCCCCTTCAACTTCTGGGTCTCCAAATTGGGCACATGGCTTGAGCTTGCCCTTTACGCCTTGGAGGTGCTGGCGTGCCCTGCAGCCAGTGTATTATCTGAACGGGTATTTAGCACGGCTGGGGGCGTTATAACAGACAAGCGCAGCCGCCTGTCCAGAGACAATGTGGACAAGCTCACGTTCATTAAAATGAACCAGGCATGGATCCCACGGGACTTTTCCGTACCTTATGCAGAATAGCAATGGATACCGACCTTACCCACCCATTGTTCCATTTTTGCTCTTTCTCACTCTTTTGGGGTGTACCCTCATTTAAAATTTTTGAAAAGAAGCAGTGTTGGCTACCTCGTCCTCCTCCTCAGGGCCAGATTAATGTAGGGGCTATTGGAGCTGCAGCTCCAGGCCCCTACCTTTTATATAGGCCCCGGGTTGGCCATATTCACTGTTACCGCTCTTCTGTCACTTGTAAACACAGAAGTCTGGCTTCTATGCTCGCTTCCCCAGGCAGCACCCTCAGAACCTCCCCACACAGCGTGAAGGCCGGACAAGGAGGGACAGTTGGCGATGCATGGATGTGTTTATGGGCTTCAGAGACAGCATCCCATGTTGAATTAGGCATGCATGGCTGCACCCTTCCTCCTCTGGGTGCATGGCAAGGCACGGCCCTTAAGGCCCTTCAAAATCCTCAGCACCAAGCCCATGATGCTGTTAATCCGGCCCTGGTCCTCCTCCACCGCCGCTTCCACCTACACCGCCCATAGGTGTGCGCAGCCTATTGCATTAAGGTGTGCACCCCAAAGTTGAAATACACATGCATGTGTTTGCCAGCAGGGAGAGTAATGTATCGGGGCCATGTACCTGTAGGCAAGGAGAAATAGAGCAGAGCAGGTCCCAGGGAGATCTTTCCCATCTCCTCACTGGCAATGCTATGTGCCCTAGGTGATTAGGGTGTGCCCAGGCACACCCAGCACACCCTGTGCGCACGCCTATGTCACCGCCACATCCACCACCACCTCAACCTCCCTCCTACTCCATATGGGCCTCGTCCTTCAGAGATGAAGAAGAACATTGTTTTATTTTTCTGTTTTTTTTTTGTTGTTTTAAGTTATTTCCCTATCCACATTTGTTTGCAGAGCACTTGCCATGCTCTTAATTACGTTTTGCTGCCATTTGCAGCACTCTAGCCCTTTCCTTTGGTGTTTTAGAGCCATTTTAGTGCCTTAAAGTTCGGGTCCCCATTGACTTCAATGGGGTTCGGTGTCCCGGAAAAGTTCGGTAAAAGTCCGGGACACGGACCCGGACTTTTTTTTAAAGTTCGGCCGAACCCGTCGAACACGGACATCTAGGTGTCCGCTCAACCCTAGTTAAGAGGGTTAGGGGTTATGGTTAAGGTTATGGCTTAGGGTTAGCATTAGGGTTAGGGTCAGACCTATTGTTAGAGTTAGGGTTAGAATTAGGGTTAGGGCTAGGGTTAGGGTTATTTTTGCTGCTTAGGGTTAGAGGGTTAGGGTTAGAGGGTTAGGGGTAGGGTTTGAATTTAGGGTTAGGGGGGTTAGGGTTAGATAGGGTTTGTTTTAAGGTTGGATAGGGTTTGGGGTTAGAGTTAGGGTTTGGGTTAAAGGTTAGGGTTAAGGGTTAGGGTTATGGCTTAGCATTAGGGTTAGGGATATGGTTACTGCTAGGGTTAATGTTTTTTTAGTGCTAGGTTTAGAGGGTTAGGATTAGGGTTACAGGGTTAGGGTTAGAATTAGGGTTAGGGTTATTTTTAGGGTTAGGGTTAGGGTTAGAGGGTTAGGGGGTTAGGGTAAGAGGGTTAGGGTTAAGGTGAGAGGGTTATGGTTAGAAGGTTAGGACTTAGGGTTAGGTTCTTACTGTTAGGGTTAGTGTTAGAGCATTAGGATTAGGGTAAGGGTAACGGTTAGAGGGTTAGGGTTAGGGGGTTAGGGTTAGGGCTAGGGGATAGGGTTAGGGTGAGATACTTAGGGTTAGGGTTAGGCTTAGGGTAAGGGTTAGGGGTTAGGGTTAGGCTTAGGGTAAGGGTTAGGGATAGGGTTAGATACTTAGGGTTAGGGTTAGAGTTTTAGGATTAGGGTAAGGGTTAGGGTTAGAGGGTTAGGGTGTTACAGTTAGTGTTATGGTTAGAGTTAGAGGGTTAGGGTTATGGTTTAGGGTTAGGGTAAGTGTTAGGGTTGGGGTTAAGGTTAGGGTTAGTGGTTAGGGTTAGGGTTGGGTGAAGTTTTGGCTAGGGTTAGGGCTTGTCTAGGGCTAGGATTTGGGGTTAGGGTTAGATACTTAGGGTTAGGGTTAGATACATAGGGTTAGGGTTAGATACATAGGGTTAGGTTTAGATACCTAGGGTTAGCGTTAGGGGGTTAGGGTTAGAGGGTTAGGGTTATGGCTTAGGGTTAGCATTAGGGTTAGGGTCAGGCCTAGAGCTAGGATTAGAGTTAGGATTTGCATTAGGGTTAGGGCTATGGTTACGGCTAGGGTTAGGGGTTATTTTAGTGCTAGGTTTAGAGGGTTAGGTTTAGGGTTAGAATTAGGGTTAGGGTTATTTTTAGGGCTAGGGTTAGGATTAGAGGGTTAGGGTTAGAGGATTAGGATTAGTGTTATGGCTTAGGGTTAGGGTTAGGGTTAATGTTATGGTTAGGGTTATGGCTTAGGGTTAGGGTCTAATTTAAAATGTGAGAGGGGGATATGAAATTTACCTTCGGGCTGAAGCCCCTGGTCTTTTCCCCACCTAGCAATGCCCCTGCGTGGTGTGGTGGAAGGAGCACTTATCTGGAACATTCTACTGTTTATCCAGTACAGTATTTTTCACCATATGTTGGGACTGTGATTCACTCACTGATTGTAGGGTGAATGTACTAGTGAGCTGGTGGATATTCAGAGTCTAGCGCTACTAATGTGATGATGTATTGTGCTCTATTTATGGACTATTCTCTCATTTCATGATTATTAGATTGATGGACTTATATAGTATTTGCTGGACATTTATTTATTGTTTAGGACTTCATAGGCGCTGGGTGTGATTTTATAAATTGATACTTTTTATATTTTCACTATATTTGGAATATCGGTAATATCGGCAGGTTCCCGGGCCGATACCGATATATATCGGGAAAAGTGAATATCGGCCCTCCCATAATCGGCTTTGCCGATAATCGGTCGATCCCTAATTCAGAGTCATTGGATCCTTCTTCCCCAGCTCAAGAAGAAGAGCTCCATGCTTTAGCAATACCTGTGAGCTATGAAAAGACTTTACATTTATACAGATAGAGATTTACAGAGCTTTTGGTTCCATTTGAAGGGCCAGAAGTTTGTTTTTACTTCGGCAGGTAAACCAATCAAACATGCTAGGTTAAGTGATTGGCTGTCTTCAGCCTTCCAGCTTCTTACTGAGATAGCAATACTAACATTAAAACACATGGAAGCAGCTTGACCCATGGACCGTGTCATAAGTCAAGGCAGTTATGGCTATCTTAGTAAATGAGTGTGGGATAGTGCCAGGGTTCACCATAGTTGTTTTTTATAATGACCGTTTCTTGTTTTACCTGTTACCAAAGGTGTTACCAAAAGCTGAACATCCCTTCCAGAGATTACAAAAGGTTATATCAAGATGCCCAAGTCAGGATCTTATGAGTATGCATTTTATCTACATGGACATGTTTTCTGGATGGCCAGAGGCAAATACTACTGCAAAGGCCACAGTAAAAGGTGTTTTTAGAAGTAGTTTGTAAGTACGGAGTCCCAGAAGCTAGAGAGTAACAGAGGAACTATTTTTATGAGAGAGTCCTTACAAAAAGTTTTGAGGTTTTATTTTACACCTCCTACCATCTACAATGTAGTGGAAAAAGTAGAGTAAGAAACTAGAAAACGATTGCCTGAATGTCTTCACATATTTTTTTATTAAGCCGTAAGGGGATTTGTCTCAGCAGCTGAAGGCCTCCTTTCAGATCTCACAGAGAATGTTTCTGGTCTACAAGCTCATTTATGTGTTTTCTCCCCAATTCCAGATCCTAAACGTTTGGAAGGATCTGATAAACTAAAGCCAGGTGACTTGTGGATTGTTAAGACATTTATAAATATATATATTTAATGTGATTTGAAAAGTAGTTCAGTCATGTTGAAGTCCTATTGTCTTCTATACGTCTTCCATTTTATGTAGAATTGTCTGTGATCACCTATGCTAATAAGTCAGCATGTTCACAATTAAGCTAGAAGGCCATTCTGGCCATAGGAGTGTGCAGCCAATTACTCTGTAAATATTTTTTATCAATAGTTTTTTTACAATGAAAAGTCATTTTGTCTGGATTGCTTCCCCGACTCCAGGGGATCTCCTCCGCCGTCCTACCTTGGGCGCTACGATCCAGGTGTCCAGAGAGGCCTTCCTTGGCACCTCAGTCTCGCCATTACCATCTCCCATGACTCCAGTCCTCGGCAATCCTGAGATTCCTCCCGGTTCCCAGAACCCCCAGTTCCAGTGATTGGTCTCGGGTGGCGGTACTCGTGTTTGGGATTTTCTTGGGGATGATGGAAATCTAGTTCCGGGTGCGGTTGCATCTGCTGCCGATCCCCCCCCCATCCCCCTGGACTTCTGGTGTAGTTTTCAATTAAGACATTTCCTGCATCACTGCAACCGCAAGCCGGGTATTTCCCGGCAACTCACGAAGTTGGAATCCATTTGTCAGAGGGGAGAACCAATCCGTCACGGCCTTTCTATTCTCTACAAGGCCTTGCTTCGCCCGGCATCTGATTTTTGCCCTCAGTTTCTTTCCCAATGGGAATCTGACCTCAACAATCTCAGGCTTCCCAAAATGAGAAGATTTTGTATTTTGCGCAAAAATCCTCCATAGCTTCAAAGTTCAGGAAACTGGGTACAAGATCCTGAACAGATGGTATAGGGTGCCCACAACTCTCCATCAATATTTCCCGCAGGTTCCAGATATATGCTGGAGCTGCAATGGTGAACGGGGCACCATACTGCACATTTTTAGGATGTGCCCAAAACTCAAACCCTTTTGGCAGACAGTGACTGACACCATTATACATCTGACCAATGTGGATCTGGCAGACGACCCAGCGGCATGCCTGCTCCACCTCACGCAGAGGCCGATCAAGAAATACAAATTCTCCCTGACCATTCAACTCCTGAATGCAGCCAGGGCCTGCATTCCTGTCTGTTGGAGATCGGTACACCTGCCAACGAGGTCTCTCTGGTATACTAAAATAAATGAACTCATGGACATGGAAGACCTTACAGCCACTCATCACGGTAGGGAGGGGTCCTTTTGTGACACCTGGGGACCTTGTCTGTACTTTGTTGGTACAGATGCATATCTACAGGAGGCCACACGGCATGACGTTTCTGTGTGAGTGATGCCTGGCAGCCCCCGGGGGTGGGGGCATGGATCCCTTCTCCTTTACAGTCATTTACCCTCCTTTCTTTTATTGCCTTTCTCTTTTACCTGTTCCCATTTCCACTATATCCCAACCTCATTCTCTGTATAGTTGGCGCTCACATTACACCACTCATAACCACTGAATCCACGACATGGACATGGAAGACCTTACAGCCACTCATCACGGTAGGGAGGGGTCCTTTTGTGACACCTGGGGACCTTGTCTGTACTTTGTTGGTACAGACGCATACAGACTACAGGAGGCCGCACGGCATGATGTTTCTGTGTGAGTGATGCCTGGCAGCCCCCGGGGGTGGGGGCACGGATCCCTTCTCCTTTACAGTCATTTACCCTCCTTTCTTTTATTGCCTTTCTCTTTTACCTGTTCCCATTTCCACTATATCCCAACCTCATTCTCTGTATAGTTGGCGCTCACATTACACCACTCATAACCACTGAATCCACGAATCCTCTTCCTGTAGTGCCATCCCATATTTCTTACTACGGGACTACCATCCCTTGACCCGCATATCTGTTTCCGAATACTCGAGCAGCATGTCTCTTTTTATTTTTCTGCAATGGGGATTGTGCCCCTTGAGACCTGCATTACATGCTCAAGATGGTCCATTTCAAGGGGTGTCTATTATGGAGACACGATGACCCTTTGCACTGGTAATCATTGACCCTTCCTGATCCTTGGGTCATAGTTTTATACCTTGCTGGCCAGCTTTGGTCCTGCACATGAAGTTCTATTACCCTATGTGGAATATGATTATGGTTGTTTTTGCTGCCTATTGTTTGTTTTCACCGGTTGACCTTAAAATATTATATTCTTGCAAACTGTTCTATGCATACCTTGTACTGTACACTGTAATTTTTGATAAATAAAGAAATAATTAAAAAAAAAAAGTAATTTTGTAATGAAAAAGCTGCTCTCAGCTATTATATTCTCCACAATGGAGTTTGCCTCTTTGGCCGGGACTACCCTCCACCTAAGCGTGTGGAGGTTCCAGGTTAAAGGCGATAGTAGGTATGGTTAGTGATCAAAAAATTGATCAAAAGAGGTGAGGTTGTAAAGGAAATTTTTACATGCTGTATATTATTGTATTTTATTTTGTATGTATTGCACACGGCACTAATAATGTTTGCATTATTTCGAGTCCTGATTAGAATTAGCCTGCCATGTTACGCCCCTTGTTACCATAAAAGTACAATTGTAACAATAATGTGATACCTACATAATCATGTGTATAAAAGCCTTCGACAAGACACAAAAAAATTCCAAGCTCTCCTTAGCGACCAGTCAGCGACCAACCAAATTGACCTATCCAACCATATGCATTAAAAACAGGGGTTTAGTTGCACCCATTTGCAAATACATGCGTAAGCCACAAAGCCCCGTCAAGGCACCCCATTTTTTGTGGTCCTAACTCTAAATTCTGTGTCTCCATATAAAAGCCTTCAACTGCGTCAAATAAAACAGAAGAGTTCATTGGGAAAGATGCGGAGTGTATCTTTTTGTTCCCTACTGTAGTAGTTATTTGGAAGCACCAATCAATATGAGGATAGGAGTTGCCTATCTACAAAATGTCCCGAAGAGTCCCCACATAGGATTGTTACTCTTTATTGCTTTCACAAAATATCCCATAAAGAGAACCAGTCACTAGTTACAACTTTTCAATTTATCTGACTTCATTGAAACATTCATTTTTTTAATCACAGGTATTTCTATACTGCGGACAATTTACACATTTATATTGCACATTCAGATCAGCCCTCTAGGATCTTATAATCTAAAGTCGGCCATAGAAGGATTGAACCTCGGCTGATTCAGCAGGGACAGGCCTGAGATTCAATCCATCCATGGACAGGCTGGTTGTAGTGAAATCGATTGACTTCAGTACAATCAGCCTTTCGGATTTTTGTCATGTGATCAGTGCCAGAGGCTATGGCCGCCAGCAGTGATCATTCTATTCTTCCGGCAGAGAATGCTTCCCACTGGCAGAACACAATGGCACTATGGAAGGGATTCCCCCATCTGTGTTGATGGGGAAATTGAGCAATTTTATTAAGTTCCACCCATTGTGGAAAGAAAGAAAATGGCATAATCTATGGCAGGGATCTCCAAACTACGACCCTCCAGCTGTTGCGAAAGTACACGTCCAATGAGGCATTGTAAAACTCTGACATTCACAGACATGATTAGGCACGATGGGAATTGCAGTTCCTTAAAAACTGGAGGGCCATAGTTAAGCAGCCCATAGATCAGGGGTCTCCTAAGTCCCTAAGGTTGGCCATAGAGGAGTGCTTTTTATTCTTTTTCAATCAGCCAGCGGGCTGATCAGAAAAAACGAATGAAATCCCCACCCCCATCTGTTCACATAAAAAAAAGAACCTCTAAAGAAACAGTTATATAGGACCGACATTAACAGTACCACACCAACAAGTATTGTTAGGTTAAAATTTTATTACAATATCCAATAACAAAATCCCACAGAAGGGTCTAAATTGAAAATGTAGAAAACACTATAGAGTTTGATAACGTGGTATAGACAGTTACAGGATGATTCATGTTATCACAATAGCCAAATATAGTCATTCCCTCAATATTATGGTCTCAGGATGGAAAGTGGCAGTAGTAGCATCTCGGCTGTTTCTTCGACTCGTTTCACAGGACAGAGCCTTCTTCTTCTTCAGGAAGAGCAGCTTTGGTAGATTTAACTGTCTCCTTACATGAAAACATATACTGTTGAAGCTGTATACAACATATGGAAGCATATACGAGCTGTTTCTTCGACTTGTTTCACAGGACAGAGCATAGAAACATAGAATGTGTCGGCAGATAAGAACCATTTGGCCCATCTAGTCTGCCCAATATATCTGAATCCTATGAATAGTCCCTGGCCCTATCTTATATGAAGGATAGCCTTATGCCTATCCCATGCATGCTTAAACTCCTTCACTGTATTTGCAGCTACCACTTCTGCAGGAAGGTTATTCCATGCATCCACTACTCTCTCAGTAAAGTAATACTTCCTCATATTACTTTTAAACCTTTGCCCCTCTAATTTAAAACTGTGTCCTCTTGTGGTAGTTTTTCTTCTTTTAAATATGCTCTCCTCCTTTACCGAGTTGATTCCCTTTATGTATTTAAAGGTTTCTATCATATCCCCTCTGTCTCTTCTTTCTTCCAAGCTATACATGTTAAGGTCCTTTAACCTTTCCTGGTAAGTTTTTTCCTGCAATCCATGTACTAGTTTAGTAGCTCTTCTCTGAACTCTCTCTAGAGTATCTATATCCTTCTGGAGATATGGCCTCCAGTACTGCGCACAATACTCCAAGTGAGGTCTCACCAGTGTTCTGTACAGCGGCATAAGCACTTCTCTCTTTCTACTGCTTATACCTCTCCCTATACATCCAAGCATTCTGCTGGCATTTTGTGCTGCTCTATTACATTGTCTTCCCACCTTTAAGTCTTCTGAAATAATTACTCCTAAATCCCTTTCCTCAGATACTGAGGTCAGGACTGTGTTAAATATTCTATATTCTGCCCTTGGGTTTTTACGCCCCAGGTGCATTATCTTGCACTTATCCACATTAAATTTTAGTTGCCAGAGTTCTGACCATTCTTCTAGTTTTCCTAAATCCTTTTCCATTTGGCGTTTCCCTCCAGGAACATCAACCCTGTTACATATCTTTGTGTCATCAGCAAAAAGACAAACCTTTCCATCGAGGCCTTTTGCAATATCACTTATGAAGATATTAAACAAAATTGGTCCCAGTACAGATCCCTGAGGTACCCCACTGGTAACATGACCTTGTTCTGAATGTTCTCCATTGACTACAACCCTCTGTTGTCTGTCACTCAGCCACTGCCTAATCCACTCAACAATATGGGAGTCCATGCTCAATGACTGCAGTTTATTGATAAGTCTTCTATGTGGGACAGTGTCAAAAGCCTTACTAAAATCTAGATATGCAATGTCTACTGCACCTCCACCGTCTATTATTTTAGTCACCCAGTCAAAAAAATCTATAAGATTTGTTTGGCATGATCTCCCTGAAGTAAACCCATCCATGGGATTTAAGATGTTCCACAATCCTATCCTTTAATAGGGTTTCCATTAATTTGCCTACTATTGATGTCAGACTCACTGTTCTATAGTTGCTCGATTCCTCCCTACTACCTTTCTTGTGAATGGGCACGACATTTGCCAATGGAAAGTAATCTAGATGTCTTGAACGGTTTACACTGTTATATTTCCTTGGAACTTTTGAGGAAAATTCTTATCACGTTACTATGTGAGATACAGTCGCCAACACTTGCAGGGAGGCCCCAGCGAGATTTGAACTCGCGACCCCTGGTTTACAAGACCAGTGCTCTAACCCCTGAGCTATGGAGCCTTTTTTTTTTTTTTTTTTTTTTTTCTTCAGGAAGAGCAGCTTTGGTAGATATAACTGTCTCCTTACATGAAAACATATACTGTTGAAGCTGTATACAACATATGGAAGCATATACGAGGCCATGAAGGAGAAAAAGCCACATGGACATGTGGACTCCAAGCCACAGATGAGTTCAGGTAGGTGGGGCCTGGGGGGGGGGGGTAGGAAGCACCACCACCCTGGGTGTGGGGAAGTGAGTGCAGATGGAGCCTGGGGGGAAGCTCCACTGCCCACACTCACGACACACCCAGGGTGGTAGCATGCCCTTGGTGGTAGGTAGGGAACCCGGGAAGAGGCATTGTCACCTTTGGTGGTAGAGTGCAGATAGCAGAGCCTTGTATGAGGTATTGCCATCTTTTTTTGGAGATAGATTCAGGTAGGTGGGGTTTGGGAAAAACAGCACAACCCTGAATGTTGGTGAGTGAGGGCAGATAGAGCCTGGGGGGAAGCTCCACTGCCCACACTCACGCCACATCCGGGTTTTAGCATTTCCTTGGTGGTAGGTGAGGTAGGTAGGGGAGCCTGGGAAGAGGCATTGCCACTTGCGGTGGTACAGTGCAGCTAGCAGAGCCTGGGAAGAGGCATTACCATCCTTTGTGGGAGATGGATGCAGGTAGGTGGGGTCTGGGGAAAGCAGCACAACCCTGGGTGTTGGTGAGTGAGGGCAGATGGAGCCTGGGGGGAAGCTCCACCGCCCACACACGACACATCCAGGGTTGTAGCATGCCTTTGGTGTTAAATTTAGTAGGTAACAGAGCCTGGGAAGAGGTACTGTCACCTTTGGTGGAAGATGAATTGAGGTAGGTGTGCTCTGGGACAAGTACCCACAGTTGATTCAGAGGAAGGCGAAAAACCCCTGCAAAGCAAAATCAAATTTGCTCTAGCAGGGGGAAAAATTCCTTCCTGATCCCCCGAGAGGCAATCGGCTATTCCCTGGATCAACTTTACCTATAAATGTTAGTAGCCAGTCAGGTAGCTGGGACTTGGGGGAAGCCCCACCACACTGGGTGTGGGGTGGGCAGATGGAGCGTGGGGCCGAAGCAGCCCCATGGTGGTAGGTGAGGAGGGTAGCGGAGCCTGGGAAGAGGCATTGCCCCCCGTGGTGGTAGAGTGCAGATTGCAGAGCCTTGTTTGAGGCATTGTCATCTATTGTGGGAGATAGATGCAGGTAGATGGGGTTTGGGAAAAGCAGCAAAACCCTGAATGTTGGTGAGTGAGGGCAGATAGAGCCTGGGGGGAAGCTCCACTGCCCACACTCACGACACATCCGGGGTTTTAGCATTTCCCTGGTGGGAGGTGAGGTAGGTAGGGGAGCCTGGGAAGAGGCATTGCCACTTTCGGTGGTACAGTGTGGCTAGCAGAGCCTGGGAAGAGGCATTACCATCCTATGTGGGAGATGGGATGCAGGTAGGTGGGGTCTGGGGAAAGCAGCACAACCCTGGGTGTTGGTGAGGGCAGATGGAGCCTGGGGGGAAGCTCCACCGCCCACACACACGACACATCCAGGGTTGTAGCATGCCTTTGGTGTTAAATTTAGTAGGTAACAGAGCCTGGGAAGAGGTACTGTCTCCTTTGGTGGAAGATGAATTGAGGTAGGTGTGGTCTGGGAGAAGTACCCACAGTTGATTCAGAGGAAGGCGAAAAACCCCTGCAAAGCACAATCAAATTTGCTCTAGCAGGGGGAAAAATTCCTTCCTGATCCCCCGAGAGGCAATCGGCTATTCCCTGGATCAACTTTACCTATAAATGTTAGTAGCCACTCAGGTAGCTGGGACTTGGGGGAAGCCCCACCACACTGGGTGTGGGGTGGGCAGATGGAGCGTGGGGCCGAAGCAGCCCCATGGTGGTAGGTGAGGAGGGTAGCGGAGCCTGGGAAGAGGCATTGCCCCCCGTGGTGGTAGAGTGCAGATTGCAGAGCCTTGTTTGAGGCATTGTCATCTATTGTGGGAGATAGATGCAGGTAGATAGGGTTTGGGAAAAGCAGCAAAACCCTGAATGTTGGTGAGTGAGGGCAGATAGAGCCTGGGGGGAAGCTCCACTGCCCACACTCACGACACATCCGGGGTTTTAGCATTTCCCTGGTGGGAGGTGAGGTAGGTAGGGGAGCCTTGGAAGAGGCATTGCCACTTTCGGTGGTACAGTGCGGCTAGCAGAGCCTGGGAAGAGGCATTACCATCCTATGTGGGAGATGGGATGCAGGTAGGTGGGGTCTGGGGAAAGCAGCACAAACCTGGGTGTTGGTGAGGGCAGATGGAGCCTGGGGGGAAGCTCCACCGCCCACACACACGACACCTCCAGGGTTGTAGCATGCCTTTGGTGTTAAATTTAGTAGGTAACAGAGCCTGGGAAGAGGTACTGTCTCCTTTGGTGGAAGATGAATTGAGGTAGGTGTGGTCTGGGAGAAGTACCCACAGTTGATTCAGAGGAAGGCGAAAAACCCCTGCAAAGCACAATCAAATTTGCTCTAGCAGGGGGAAAAATTCCTTCCTGATCCCCCGAGAGGCAATCGGCTATTCCCTGGATCAACTTTACCTATAAATGTTAGTAGCCAGTCAGGTAGCTGGGACTTGGGGGAAGCACCACCACACTGGGTGTGGGGTGGGCAGATGGAGCGTGGGGCTGAAGCAGCCCCATGGTGGTAGGTGAGGAGGGTAGCGGAGCCTGGGAAGAGGCATTGCCCCCCTTGGTGGTAGATTGCAGAGCCTTGTATGAGGCATTGTCATCTATTGTGGGAGATAGATGCAGGTAGGTGGGGTTTGGGAAAAGCAGCACAACCCTGAATGTTGGTGAGTGAGGGCAGATAGAGCCTGGGGGGAAGCTCCACTGCCCACACTCACGACACATCCGGGGTTTTAGCATTTCCTTGGTGGTAGGTGAGGTAGGTAGGGGAGCCTGGGAAGAGGCTGTCAGGTCACCTGTGGCCAGGTGACAACTGCACCCTGTTGGAGGCAGGGGCGCAGCGCAAGGTAGTGAACCCTATAGCAGACTGCTGCGGATGGACCAGAACGTGAACCCAAGATTCCCCAGGGAGCGGAGTCTAAGACCCAGCAGGTGTTCACCAGGGCCTCTAGTGGTGAGGATGGACTTTGCTGCAGCTGGGCCCAGGTCGCGGCCCCTGGGGTCCCCCAGGTCACGCTCCGTAGGGAGAGAAGGGAAGCAGCCACTCAGGACACACAGAATGGTGAAGGTTAACCCGAGGTCGGTGTAACAGGCAGACAAGGGTAGTCAAGGGACAGGCCAAAGGTCAGGGTAACAAGCAAACAGGAATAGTCAGGGACAAGCCAAAAGTCGGTACACAGAGGAGTAATTTCAAGCAAACAGGAACAGGAAACTAATACTGTTGAACAGCAAAGCAGGCCTGCAGTGCGTTGGTTAATATAGACTTCCTGTGATGACCTGGGCGGGGCAGGAACAGGAAGTAGAGGTGATAAAAAGGATCCAGAAATGCAGTCTGACCTCTAATACAGACATGGAGGTACAGGTAAGCTTGCCAAGCTCTATTGCAAGTCCATGACAGGCATTGCCACTTTCGGTGGTACAGTGCGGCTAGCAGAGCCTGGGAAGAGGCATTACCATCCTTTCTGGGAGATGGGATGCAGGTAGGTGGGGTCTGGAGAAAGAAGCACAACCCTGGGTGTTGGTGAGTGAAGGGAGATGGAGCCTGGGGGGAAGCTCCACCGCCCACACTCACGCCACATCCGGGGTGTTAGCATGCCCTTGGTGTTAAATTTAGTAGGTAGCAGAGCCTGGGAAGAGGTACTGTCACCTTTGGTGGAAGATGAATTGAGGTAGGTGTGGTCTGGGAGAAGTACCCACAGTTGATTCAGAGGAGGCAATCAGCTATTCCCTGGATCAACTTTACCTATAAATGTTAGTAGCCAGTCAGGTAGCTGGGACTTGGGGGAAGCCCCACCACACTGGGTGTGGGGTGGGCAGATGGAGCGTGGGGCCGAAGCAGCCCCATGGTGATAGGTGAGGAGGGTAGCGGAGCCTGGGAAGAGGCATTGCCCCCCTTGGTGGTAGAGTGCAGATTGCAGAGCCTTGTATGAGGCATTGTCATCTATTGTGGGAGATAGATGCAGGTAAGTGGGGTTTGGGAAAAGCAGCACAACCCTGAATGTTGGTGAGTGAGGGCAGATAGAGCCTGGGGGGAAGCTCCACTGCCCACACTCACGCCACATCCGGGGTTTTAGCATTTCCTTGGTGGTAGGTGAGGTAGGTAGGGGAGCCTGGGAAGAGGCATTGCCACTTTCGGTGGTACAGTGCGGCTAGCAGAGCCTGGGAAGAGGCATTACCATCCTTTGTGGGAGATGGATGCAGGTAGGTGGGGTCTGGGGAAAGCAGCACAACCCTGGGTGTTGGTGAGTGAGGGCAGATGGAGCCTGGGGGGAAGCTCCACCACCCACACTCACGACACATCCAGGGTTTTAGCATGCCTTTGGTGTTAAATTTAGCAGATAACAGAGCCTGGGAAAAGGTACTGTCACCTTTGGTGGAAGATGAATTGAGGTAGGTGAGGTCCGGGAGAGGTACCCACAGTTGATTCAGAGGAAGGCGAAAAACGCCTGCAAAGCACAATCAAATTTGCTCTAGCAGGGGGAAAAATTCCTTCCTGATCCCCCGAGAGGCAATCGGCTATTCCCTGGATCAACTTTACCTATAAATGTTAGTAGCCAGTCAGGTAGCTGGGACTTGGGGGAAGCACCACCACACTGGGTGTGGGGTTGGGTGGGCAGATGGAGCATGGGGCCGAAGCAGCCCCATGGTGGTAGGTGAGGAGGGTAGCGGAGCCTGGGAAGAGGCATTGCCCCCCTTGGTGGTAGAGTGCAGATTGCAGAGCCTTGTATGAGGCATTTTCATCTATTGTGGGAGATAGATGCAGGTAGATGGGGTTTGGGAAAAGCAGCAAAACCCTGAATGTTGGTGAGTGAGGGCAGATAGAGCCTGGGGGGAAGCTCCACTGCCCACACTCACGACACATCCAGGGTTGAAGCATGCCGCTGGTGTTAAATTTAGTAGGTAACAGAGCCTGGGAAGAGGTATGTCACCTTTGGTGATAGATAAGTGTGGGTAGCAGAGCCTGCTAAGAGGCACTGCCCCCCTTGGTGGAAGATGAATTGAGGTAGGTGAAGTCTGGGAGAAGTACCCACAGTTGATTCAGAGGAAGGAAAAAAACCCCTGCAAAGCACAATCAAATTTGCTCTAGCAGGGGGAAAAATTCCTTCCTGATCCCCCGAGAGGCAATCGGCTATTCCCTGGATCAACTTTACCTATAAATGTTAGTAGCCACTCAGGTAGCTGGGACTTGGGGGAAGCCCCACCACACTGGGTGTGGGGTGGGCAGATGGAGCGTGGGGCCGAAGCAGCCCCATGGTGATAGGTGAGGAGGGTAGCGGAGCCTGGGAAGAGGCATTGCCCCCCTTGGTGGTAGAGTGCAGATTGCAGAGCCTTGTATGAGGCATTGTCATCTATTGTGGGAGATAGATGCAGGTAGGTGGGGTTTGGGAAAAGCAGCACAACCCTAAATGGTGGTGAGTGAGGGCAGATAGAGCCTGGGGGGAAGCTCCACTGCCCACACTCACGCCACATCCGGGGTTTTAGCATTTCCTTGGTGGTAGGTGAGGTAGGTAGGGGAGCCTGGGAAGAGGCATTGCCACTTTCAGTGGTACAGTGCGGCTAGCAGAGCCTGGGAAGAGGCATTACCATCCTTTGTGGGAGATGGATGCAGGTAGGTGGGGTCTGGGGAAAGCAGCACAACCCTGGGTGTTGGTGAGTGAGGGCAGATGGAGCCTGGGGGGAAGCTCCACCACCCACACTCACGACACATCCAGGGTTTTAGCATGCCTTTGGTGTTAAATTTAGCAGGTAACAGAGCCTGGGAAGAGGTACTGTCACCTTTGGTGGAAGATGAATTGAGGTAGGTGTGGTCTGGGGAAAGCAGCACAACCCTGGGTGTGGGGTTGGGCAGGCAGATGGAGCGTGGAGCCGAAGCAGCCCCATGGGGGTAGGTGAGGAGTGTAGCGGAGCCTGGGAAGAGGCATTGACACCCTTGGTGGTAGAGTGTGGCTAGCAGAGCCTGGGAAGAGGCATTACCATCCTTTGTGGGAGGTGGATGTAGGAAGCGGGATCTGGGGAAAGCAGCACAACCATGGGTGTTGGTGAGTGAATGCAGATGGAGCCTGGGGGGAAGCTCCACTGCCCACACTCACGCCACATCCGGGGTAGTAGCTAGGCTAGTGACAGTATCAGATTTTCATACTGCGATTAATTGATTAAGGTTTTGCCACGGTATACGATATTATCACGGTATTCAATTATAATTATTACATTTCTACCTCACTTGAATTTCATTGCTGAATTTAGGGACTTTGGTTTACTTTGAAGGCATAGCAGCTCAAGCCCATTCGAATCAATGGGCTGCTATGCCTGTGCAAATGTGGGTCACCAACCCGCATACATGTGAATCAGGCCTAAAGCAATAGTAAGGTATTTTACAAATAAAAACACAGCTCCTCCTGCAGGTTTAACCACTTCTGGACCGCAAGGATTTGCCCCCTTAATGACCAGGCTATCAGAGCCGAGCACCAGAACCAGTCATCACCAGGTAGGCCAGACACTACTTGATGGCTATATAATAATGTAATGTGGGCTGCTATGCCTGTGCATCTATATATATATTCTACTATGCCCACGTATGTGTGTATGTCTCTCTCTCTCTATATATATATATATAAATATATATAATATCTATCTATCTTATTCTTTCTATCTATCTTATTCTTTCTATCTATCTTAATCAATCTCTTATTATTTCTATCTATCTTATTCTAACTTATCTTATTCTAACTTATCTTATTCTAACTTATCTTATTCTAACTATCTTACTCTAACTATCGATCTTATTCTATCTATCTTATTCTATCTATCTTATTCTTTCTATCTATCTTATTCTTTCTATCTATCTTATTCTATCTGCAGAGACTTGCTTGTATTAGGCAGTGTTTCTGTCTGTGTCTGAGCCCTGGAAGAAGCATGTGGGTGTGTGCTGGGAGCCATCTGATTGGTTACAGGGAGGAGCTAAGCTCTCACTCTAGGATCATATTACCAGAGCTGTCTCTGTTGAGCGAGTGAATGAGTCATCCAGCTCACTGAAATCTATAATTTCAAAAGGCAGACTTGAGGAGCAGAGAAACACGGTATTTTAAAAATGACCACAATATCAATACCGTGGGTATGCAATACCGTGATATATCGAATTACCGAAAACCGGCACATCTCTAGTTCTGTGGAAAGCAGCACAACCCTGGGTGTTGGTGAGTGATGGCAGATGGAGCCTGGGGGGAAGCTCCACTGCCCACACTCATGCCACATCCAGGGTAGTAGCATGCCCTTGGTGGTAGGTGAGGTAGGTAGTGGAGCCTGGTAAGAGGCATTGACACCCTTGGAGGTAGGTGAGGTAGGTAGGGGAGCCTGGGAAGAGGCATTGTCACCCTTGGTGGTAGAGTGCAGATAGCAGAGCCTGGGAAGAGGCATTACCATCCTTTGTGGGAGATAGATGCAGGTAGGTGGGGTTTGGGAAAAGCAGCACAACCCTGGGGGTTGGTGAGTAAGGGCAGATGGAGCCTGGGGGGAAGCTCCACTGCCCACACTCACGACACATTCAGGGTGGTAGCATGCCCTTAGTGTTAAATTTAGTAGGTAACAGAGCATGGGAAGAGGTACTGCCACTCTTGGTGGTAGGTAGGGGAGCCTGGGAAGAGGCATTGCCACTTTTGGTGGTAGAGTGAGGCTAGCAGAGTGTGGGAAGAGGCATTACCATCCTTTAAGGGAGGTGTATGCAGGTAGGTGGGTTCCGTGGAAAGCACCACAACCCTGGGTGTTGGTGAGTGAGGGCAGATGGAGCCTGGGGGGAAGCTCCACCGCCCACTCTCACGCCACATCCGGGGTGGTAGGTGAGGTAGGTAGGGGAGCCTGGTAAGAGGCATTGCCACTTTTGGTGGTAGGTGAGGTAGGAAGGGGAGCCTGGGAAGAAGAATTGTCACCCTTAGTGGCAGGTGAGGTTGGTAGGGGAGCCTTTGCCACTCTTGGTGGTAGAATGCGGCTAGAAGAGCTTTCCATTAGGCATTACCATCCTTTGTGGGAGATGGATGCAGGTAGGTTGGGTCTGGGAAAAGCATCACAACCATGCTGGGATTTTTACTACATCTATAGAAAAACCCATGATGGGATCTGTAGTACATCTATAGAAAAATCAATGCTGGGATCTGTAGTCCATCTATAGAAAAATCCATTTGTGGGAGATGGGATGCAGATAGGTGGGGTCTGGGAAAAGCAGCACAACCCTGGGTGTTGGTGAGTGAGGGGAGATGGAGCCTGGGGGGAAGCTCCACAGCCCACACTCACGCCACATCCGGGGTGTTTGCATGCCCTTGGTGTTAAATTTAGTAGGTAGCAGAGCCTGGGAAGAGGTACTAAAACCCTTGGTGGTAGGTGAGGTAGATAGGGGAGCCTGGGAAGAGGCATTGACACCCTTGGTGGTAAGTGAGGTAGGGGAGCCTGGGAAGAGGCATTGACACCCTTGGTGGTAGGTGAGGTAGGTAGGGGAGCCTGGGAAGAGGCATTGTCACCCTTGGTGGTAGAGTGCAGATAGCAGAGCCTGGGAAGAGGCATTACCATCCTTTGTGGGAGATAGATGCAGGTAGGTGGGGTTTGGGAAAAGCAGCACAACCCTGGGGGTTGGTGAGTAAGGGTTAGGGTGTGGGGTTGGGTGGGCAGATGGAGCGTGGAGCCGAGGCAGCCCCGTGGTTGTAGACGAGGAGGGTAGCAGAGCCTGGGAAGAGGCACTGCCACCCTTGGTGGGAGATGAGTGCGGGAGGGGGGGTGTCAGTGTGCGGAGAGTAGGGAAGATCTCCCCACACACACAGCACTGCTCTCCGGAGTCGGGTACAAGCATTGTCTGTATTGCAGCCGGCATGTCTGTGTGTCCCTGAGGAAATACAACTCTCATCATACACTGTAAGTAAAGGGTCCCAGTGTGAAATAGGATGCTATGGGACTACATATGCCAGCATGTTTTTTTCTATGGAGGAACTACAGATCTCAGCAATACCCCTGGGGTATGTAGAGATTGCTGGGATCTATAGAAAAATCCATTATAGGATTTGTAGTACATCTATAGAATAATCTATGCTGGGATTTGTACGTGCTTCCACACTGGGACCCATTACTTACAGTGTATGCTGAGAGTTGTACTTCCTCAGGGACACACAGACATGCAGGCTGTAGTACGGACAATGATTGTACCCCACTCCGGAGGGCAGATCTGTGTGTGTGGGGAGATCTTCCCTCCTCTCCGCACACTGACACCCCCCCTCCCCCACTCATCTCCCACCAAGGGTGGCAGTGCCTCTTCCCAGGCTCTGCTACCCTCCTCACCTACAACCACGGGGCTGCCTCGGCCCCACGCTCCATCTGTCCACCCAACCCCACACCCCTAACCCTTACTCACCAACCCCCAGGGTTGTGCTGCTTTTCCCAACCCCCACCTACCTGCATCTATCTCCCACAAAGGATGGTAATGCCTCTTCCCAGGCTCTGCTATCTGCACTCTACCACCAAGGGTGACAATGCCTCTTCCCAGGCTGCCCTACCTACCTCACCTACCACCAAGGGTGTCAATGCCTCTTCCCAGGCTCCCCTATCTACCTCACGTACCACCAAGGGTGTCAATGCCTCTTCCCGGACTGCCCTACCCTCCTCACCTACAACCACGGGGCTGCCTCGGCCCCACGCTCCATCTGCCCACTCATGTATGTATATGTGTACGTGTGTGTGTGTGTGTGTGTATGTATATGTGTACGTGTGTGTGTGTGTGTATGTATATGTGTACGTGTGTGTGTGTGTATGTATATGTGTACGTGTGTGTGTATATGTGTACATGTGTGTGTGTGTATGTATATTTGTACATGTGTGTATGTATGTATATGTGCAAGTGTGTGTGTGTATATGTATGTGTACATGTGTGTGTATGTAGTATACGTGTGTGTGTATATATGTATGTATATGTGTACATGTGTATATATATGTATACATGTGTGTGTATGTATGTGTACGTATGTACATGTGTCTGTATGTAGGTGTGTGTGTGCATATGTGTACATGTATGTGTGTGTACGTATGTACATGTGTCTGTATGTAGGTGTGTGTGTGAGTGTGCATGTACAGTATGTATGTTTTAATCCTGACCCCCCCCCCCTTTTCCTGTACCATTAGACCTGCTTTTGTAGGGCTTGTTTGTGATAGCAGCAAGGACTGCTGCTACTCTGAAAAGCAATCCATGCTCAGATTGCTTTTCAGAAGCATTTAAAGAGGAAGTAAACCCTCCTCTGCAAGTTGTACCTATAGGTGATCCTATGATAAGGCTTACCTATAGGTACTGTAAATATCTCCTAAACATGTACCGTTTAGGAGATATTTACCTTACATGCATCCAGTGACATCACTGGCGCATGCGCTCTGAAGGAACGGCCGTTGGTGCCGTGTTCCTTCAGAGCCCCCTGCCGTCGGCTCCCGTGCGCATGCGCGGGAGTGAAGTAATCGCGGGTCCAGCCAATCAGATGGCCGGATGCTGCAAACCCGGAAGAAGGGTGACAGAATATGTCACCCACGAGAGAGGTGAGCGGTCGACGATTCGTTCTTAGGTAAGTATTTCATAATGAGCTAGTATGCAATCCATACTAGCTCATTATGTGTTTGTCTTTCAGGTGTACTTTAAAAAAAAAAAAGAAATTCTGAGGTTTACAACCTCTTTAACTGGTGGTAAAGAGGCAATATGTTGCCTCCCCACCACCTGTTTTAAGCCCGTAAATGCGGCATTACCACACCGCAACCATGCAATGCACACAGTTGTGGGGTGGTTGCAGTGCAGCCCCATTCACCCTGGGTATACCTGCATCTGCAGCCACAGCATGTGTACACCCCCAGCTGCTGCCTTTGCAGCTAAAGGGGTAGAAGTTGGGGGTGATAAAAACAGCTCAACCATGTGTTTTTACTGCCCCCTCCAACCTGACATGTGAACAAGCCCTTGGTTCCTATCTATGTTGCTGCTTGCTGCCTGTAGGGCAGCCCATTCATTTCAATGGGCTTCCCTACCCCCAGAAATGCAGGGAAAGAAGTCCCTGACCCCTTTTTTAAATTGGGCCGCACCAAAAGCAACCCATGTTTTCCAATGTGTGGGGTACCATTAAGAATTAATGGCACCCCTAAATGCCGGTTCACATTTGTGCGATGCGGGAACGCTGCGAATATGCAGCGTGTTCCCGCATCGCATCCGCACATCTGGCAGTTCACACTGCCATATGCGATACGCAGGGGGTCTCAATTAAAAGTTAACGACACCCCCAGTTGCGATCTGCAAGTTCGCACAGAATCGGATCGCACAAGTGTGAACCACTGTGCGATCCAATTCTGAGGCGGCTCAAAAAATGCCTCATGTGCGAGTTTGCTGCGGAAGCGCTGCAAATTTAGCCATACAAAGTGTATGGCTGAACTCGCATCCGCACATGAGATCGCATGTAATGAAGGAGCAGTGCGCTCCAAATTACATGCGATCTCGTAAACCGCAATAATGTGAACCGACACTAAGGGTCCTTTCACACAGTCCGCTCCGTCGGCGGACTCCATTTATCTCAGCGGGTGATCGATCCGCCGATCCCCCGCTGAGCAGGACAATGACAGCTGTTCTCTGCACTGTGTGCAGAGACACAGCTGTCAGAGCCACATACATCTCTATGGGGGAATCGGATGGGAACGGACCGTCAGTCCGTTCTCATTCAATCCGCTGGACGGATGGAAAATAGGGTTTCCATCCGCCCAGATTTGACGGATCGGATGTCAGCGGACATGTCTCCGCTGACATCCGATGCCCCATAGGGATGCATGGAAGGACCGTTCACATCCGCCAAAAAAACTGACAGGCGGATCTGAACGGTCCGCCTGTGTGAAAGGGGCCTTAAAGAGGAAGTAAACCCTCCTCTGCAAGTTGTACCTATAGGTGATCCTATGATAAGGCTTACCTATAGGTACTGTAAATATCTCCTAAACATGTACCGTTTAGATCTTTACCTTACATGCAGCCAGTGACGTCATTGGTGCATGCGCTCTGAAGGAACGGCCGCTTTTGCTGTTCCTTCAGAGCCCCGTGCCGTGACCGACGGCTCCCGCGCGCGGGAGTGACGTCACCGCGGCTCCGGCCAATCAGATGGCCGGATGCCGCGATCCCAGAAGACGGGCGACTGGACATGTCGCCCGTCATAGAGGTAAGCGGACGGCACGGCGGGGGCTCGTTCTAAGGTAAATATTTCATAATGAGCTAGTATGCGATGCATACTAGCTCATTATGTGTTTCTCTTTCAGGGTAAAAAAAAATTAATAAATAAATTTTTCGGTTTACAACCTATTTAACCACTTAAGCCCCGGAGGATTTTCCTGCTAAAAGACCAGGGGGTATTTTGCGATTCGGCACTGCGTGACTTTAACGGACAATTGCGCGGTCGTGCGACGCTGTACCTAAACGAATTTGACGTCCTTTTTTTCCCACAGAGCTTTCTTTTGGTGGTATTTGATCACCTGTGCGATTTTTTGATCACGCGCTATAAACAAAAAAAGAGCGACAATTTTGCAAAAATAGGAATATTTTTCACATTTTTTTATATGAAATTCCCCAAAAAAAAATGTAAAAATCAAAATTTTTTAAAATTTTTGCCCAATTTGTTTTATCCTACCTATGTTTGGTAAAAAAAATCGCAAAAAGCGTATTTTGATTGGTTTGCGCAAAAGTTATCGCGTTTACTAACAAAGGGAAAGATTTTTGTCATTTTTGTTGTTTTTTTTTTTAACGCGTAATGGCGGCGATCTGCGATTTTTTTTGCGGTACTGCGACATTGCGGTGGACAGATCGGACCCTTGACTGACATTTTTGACACTTTTGGGGTTACCAGTGACATTTCTACAGTAATCAGTGCTATACATATGCACTGTTACTGTAAAAATACACTGGCAGTGAAGGGGTTAACTTTATTTGGGAGGGAGGGGCTGTGTGTGTCCCTAGGGGCGTGCTTTCTACTGTGATTGGCTGTGGCTTGAGCTGTAAGGACACTGATCAACGGATCTACATACTAGATCCGAGTGATCAGTGTCTTTACAGCGAGGAGAATGACAGGTGGCTTGTTTACACAAGCTGCCTGACATTCTCCCTCTCCCCCGACGATCGCCGAGTGGCCGGCGGACATCGGGTCCGCTGGTCACACGCGCGGGGGGGTCCGTGACCGCGCGGGAGCGGGAGCGCGCCTCCGCGGGCGCGCGCTCGCTCCCCAGACCCTCCCAGGCTAGTGACGTTAATTAACGTCACTCTGCCTGGCAGGGGCTGACCGCCGCAGTAAATCTACTTGCGGCGGTCGGCAAGCGGTTAAGAGCAGAACATTTGTCTGTGTGTCAGAAACAAGCACGATTTTGCACGTTCCGTGACACACAGTAATGTGAACCAAGCCTTGGAAGGGGGTGCCTCAAGAGTGAAAATAATTTTCAAGGGCGCCCTGACTGAAAAAAGATTGAGAAACACTGATCTATACAATAACCCATGCTGGGATTTGTGGGAAATGGATGCAGGTAGATGGGGTCTGGGGAAAGCAGCACAACCCTGGGTGTTTGTGAGTGAAGCACGATGGAGCATGGGTGGTAGCATGCCCTTGGTGGTAGGTAGGGCAGCCTAGGAAGAGGCATTGTCACCCTTAGTGGTAGGTGAGGTAGGTAGAGGGCAGTCCGGGAAGAGGCATTGACACCCTTGGTGGTAGGTGAGGTAGGAAGGGGAGCCAGGGAAGAGGCATTGACACCCTTAGTGGTAGGTGAGGTAGGTAGGGCAGCCTGGGAAGAGGCATTGTCACCCTTGGTGGTAGAGTGCAGATAGCAGAGCCTGGGAAGAGGCATTGCCGTCCTTTGTGGGAGATAGATGCAGGTAGGTGGGGGTTGGGAAAAGCAGCACAACCCTGGGGGTTGGTGAGTAAGGGTTAGGGGTGTAGGGTTGGGTGGGAAGATGGAGGGTGGGGCTGAGGTAGCCCCGTGGTTGTAGGTGAGGAGGGTAGCAGAGCCTGGGAAGAGGCACTGCCACCCTTGGTGGGAGATGAGTGGGGGAGGGGGAGGTGTCAGTGTGCGGAGAGGAGGGAAGATCTCCCCACACACACAGATCTGCTCTCCGGAGTCGGGTACAATCATTGTCTGTACTGCAGCCGGCATGTCTGTGTGTCCCTGAGGAAGTACAACTCTCAGCATACACTGTAAGTTATGGGTCCTAGTGTGGAATAGGATGCTATGGGAATACATAATCCAGCATGTTTATTCTATGGAGGAACTACAGATCTCAGCAATACCAATGGATCCATTATAGAACTTGTATTAAATCTATAGAATAATCCATGCTGGGATTCAGTTCAGTTGTAGAATATTAAAGATTGAGACCTCATTATTAGTGTATGCTGGAAGTTGTAGTCCTCCTCGCCGGCATAGTAGTGCTATAGTGCTGGGGTTTGTAGTAGCTCCGGAGAGTAGCGCTGTGAGTGGAGCGACCTTCCCGCCTGCTGCTCTGTCCGCACACTGGCCCGCGTCTCCTGGGCTCGGATATTTATAGGGTTTAGGCCACGCCCATCGCTCCACTGATGACGCCAACGGCTCCACTGGTCACGCCTACTTACCCTCAGCCCCGGCGTGATTCGCCGCTCTGCTTATTCTGAGCTCAGGCCACTCCCACTCCATGCGCTGGCCACGCGCACCCCATGCACTGATCACGAGAGTGTGCGCACGCAGCTTAGTCTCATGTGAGGTGTGGTGGGCGGGGTTTAGCTTCTGAAGGGGAAGAATTCCAATCATTGGCCCAGATAGAGCGGCGCGCGCAGCCCGTTGCTATACCCTCATCACTTCCGCCCCGGTGCGCATGCGCAGAAGGCATTCTGGAGGTCCGATGTGTATAGCGCACAGCTGATTGAGTAGAGGCGGGGCTGAGGCGTCATCGAGTTCTTACAGGGGGCGGGGAGGATTAGGAGACTTGCGGCCGTGTAATAAATGTGTTAAAAGTAGTTCCTTCGGTACTGTATACTCCCCGCCCCCTGTAAGAACTCGATGACGCCTCAGCCCCGCCTCTTCTCATTCCGCTATACACATCGGACCTCCAGAATGCCTTCTGCGCATGCGCACCGGGGCGGAAGTGACGAAGTATAGCATTCTGTCATAGATGAAGTGTAGTGGGCGGGGTTTACTCCTCTGACGGGGAAGAAGTGACATGAATGGAATGTAAACCCTAATTGGGTGTAGAAGGCGGGGTTAGGGGTGGGCGGGGCCTCATCCTATCCTTTGTTTTGTTTGGATAAAGTAGTGAAGGATGACAGGAAGTCACCAGGTAACACCGGTGTCCCCGTTGGAAGATTTACCCCCTACTTCCTGTCTCAGTGATAATAGTTTTCTGGCCAATCAGAGGCAGCCGATCCATTCCCCGCCCCTTTGGCTTCACCTATACACGAGGACGGGGATATTGGTGACATCATTGTCCCCAGAACAGGAATCCTCCAATCAGATTCCCTCACTTTTCATCTCACTTCCTGTTTTTCTATATGGGACAGGAAGTGACGGTAAATCTCCCCAATGGGGACACAGATGGAAAAAATCATAGAAAATCCTTCCCTTACGCTATAGGGAGGGGGAGGGGGGGATTATCTTGGGATATATTATCCACTTCCGGAGGAGCGAGGTGCCGGTGCCTCCCCCTCCGACCAGCCGACCCATCCCCCAGCTGCTTGGATTGGCTTTGATCAGCTCATCGCTATGGTAACCGGGATGAATATATCATACTCCCCCATCCCCCACAATCCTTTCATGTCTTTTCAGGATTACTCCGCCCACAATCCTGCGACAAGTGTGAAAGGGGCGGTTCCCGCCATAGAAACGCCTTACAGATCTTTTCTGCATCAGCGTTTTTCATGCCTCTTTTTCTTCTGGAGCGGAAGATTTACCCCTTAATGACCGGGCAGTTGTTTGCCATTCGGCACTGCGTGACTTTAACTGACAATTGCGCGGTCGTGCGACGCTGCACCCAAATGAAATTGACGTCCTTTTTTTCCCACAAACAGAGATTTCTATTGGTGGGATTTCATCACCTCTGCGATTTTTACTTTTTGGAAAAAAAGCGACAATTTTGAAAAAATAACATTTTTCAAATTTTTTTATATGAAATTCCCCAAAAAAATGTAAAAATCAAAATTTTTTAACATTTTCGGCCAATTTGTTCCCTGCTACATATGTTTGGTAAAAAAAAATCGCAATAAGCGTATTTTGATTGTTTTGCGCAAAAGTTATCGCAGCTACTAACTACGGGAAAGATTTATGTCGTTTTTATTGTTTGTAATGGCGGCGATCTGCGATTTTTTTAGCGGGACTGCGACATTGCGGCGGACAGATCGGACCCCTGACTGACATTTCTGACACTTTTGAGGGGACCAGTGACATTACTACAGTAATCAGTGCTATACATATGCACTGTCACTGTACTAATGACACTGGCAGGGAAGGGGTTAAGTTTATTGGTGATGCAGGGGTGTGTCCCTAGGGGCGTGCTTCTAACTGTGAAGGGGCGTGGCTAGTGATATAACCACAGAGACATACGATCCTACATAGCAGGACCATATGATCTCTGCAGTTACACCAGGGAGAATGACAGGCGGCTTTGTTTACATCATCCGCCTGCCTTTCTCCCTCTCCAGCGGGAGATCGCCAGTGACTGGAGGACATCGGAGCCGCCGGTCACACGCGTGGACTTCTTAGGGAATGAGCGGGGGCGGGAGTGCGCCCCCTAGAGGCTTGCAGGCGAGCGATGTAGTACTACGTCACTTTGCCTGTGCGGGGCTGACTGCCGCAGTAAATAGTCGTGCGGCGGTCGGCAAGCAGTTAATGACCGGGCAGTTGTTTGCCATTCGGCACTGCGTTACTTTAATCACTAAAGCCCCGGAGGATTTGGCTGCTCAATGACCAGGCCACTTTTTAAAACTTGGCACTGCGTGACTTTAACCACTTGCCGACCGCTCACATTGAGCCTACTGCAGCAAAGTGGCTCTCCTGGGTCCTACGTCACTGAATCCCGCCCCCTCTCGGTGTATTCAGACACAGCGGGAGTCACCGCCGATCACCACAGCTCTTCCCCCCCGATCATCGGCAACAGACCGAGGAAATCCGTCTGCTTGTGTAAACAAAGGGGGCGGATCTTCTCTGTGACAGGCAGGGACAGATTACAGGATTCAGCATAGCTCAACCTGCGCTCTGTGTCTGTGTCACACAATCCCCTCCCCCCACACACGTCACACAATCCCCTCCCCCCACACATGTCACACAATCCCCTCCCCCCACACACGTCACACAATCCCCTCCCCCCACACATGTCACACAATCCCCTCCCCCCACACACGTCACACAATCCCCTACCCCCACACACGTCACACAATCCCCTCCCCCACACACGTCACACAATCCCCTCCCCCCACACACGTCACACAATCCCCTCCCCCCACACACGTCACACAATCCCCTCCCCCAACACACGTCACACAATCCCCTCCCCCAACACACATCACACAATCTCCTCCCCCCACACACGTCACACAATCCCCTCCCCCACACACGTCACACAATCCCCTCCCCCCACACACGTCACACAATCCCCTCCCCCCACACACGTCACACAATCCCCTACCCCCACACACGTCACACAATCCCCTCCCCCCACACACGTCACACAATCCCCTCCCCCCACACACGTCACACAATCTCCTCCCCCCACACACGTCACACAATCCCCTCCCCCACACACGTCACACAATCCCCTCCCCCCACACACGTCACACAATCCCCTCCCCCCACACACGTCACACAATCCCCTCCCCCCACACACGTCACACAATCCCCTCCCCCAACACACGTCACACAATCCCCTCCCCCCACACACGTCACACAATCCCCTCCCCCCACACACATCACACAATCCCCTCCCCCAACACACGTCACACAATCCCCTCCCCCCACACACGTCACACAATCCCCTCCCCCCACACGCGTCACACAATCCCCTCCCCCCACACACGTCACACAATCCCCTCCCCCCACACACGTCACACAATCCCCTCCCCCAACACACGTCACACAATCCCCTCCCCCCACACACGTCACACAATCCCCTCCCCCCACACACGTCACACAATCCCCTCCCCCCACACACGTCACACAATCCCCTACCCCCACACACGTCACACAATCCCCTCCCCCAACACACGTCACACAATCCCCTCCCCCAACACACCTCAGTAAGCATGAGGCATACGTTTAACCCCCTTGATCACCAATAAAGTTAACCCCTTCCCTGCCAGTGTCATTAGTACAGTGACAGTGCATATGTATAGCACTGATTACTGTAGTGATGTCACTGGTAACCCCAAAAGTGTCAAAATGTCAGTTAGGGGTCCGATCTGTCCGCCGCAATGTCGCAGTCCTGCTAAAAAAATCGCAGATCGCCGCCATTACTAGTTAAAAAAAATAAACAATAAAAATGACATAAATTTCCCGTAGTTAGTAGCTGCGATAAAATTTTGCGCAAACCAATCAAAATACGCTTATTGCGATTTTTTTTTACCAAACATATGTAGCAGAATACAAATTGGCCTAAAATGTTAAAAAATTTTGTTTTTTACATTTTTTGGGGGGAATTTCATATAAAAAAATGTGAAAAATATATTTTTTCAAAATTGTTGCTCTTTTTTTGTTTTTAGCGCAAGGGGTTTAGGGGTTAAGGTTAGGGGTTAGTGGTTAGGGTTAGGGTTGGGTGAGGTTTGGGTTAGGGCTTGTCTAGGGCTAGGATTGGGGGTTAGGGGTTAGGGTTAGGGTGAGGGTTAGATACTTAGTGTGACGGTATCCAGACACCACTGACTGGGTATCTCCGCCAGTAACCTGCTTCCTAAGTTCTGGAACACGGGATCCGTGATTCTGGCTATAGTTACCCCAATAACTCGACAGTACAAGTTTTTGAGTGAAACCAGAATGAGCTCTTTATTAAACCAACTCACAGAATTTTACATACACTTTGAGAATACAACATGATTTAATTATACAGATCCACCCACCACATCACACAATGGTTTCTATACGATCCCCAATGCACATTACTCTGTGTAATTAAATCCCCTAGCAGACAGACAGGTGGGCTCATTACCACACTTAACAATAGGTGAATGGAAAAACTGTCTCAGACCCTATTTTAGACAAAAGCACTTCAATGATTAGCAGACATGATGTCTCTCATAGTTCCTGGACACCCAAATTAGGAGCTGCACTTCCTGTGCCTGACAGTCTAAAGAAATAAGATAGATCTTCATATTTCCTGACAGATATTGTTAATGCATTTTATTGTCCCATTTGAAGTAGTCCAAACCATATTCTCAGTGTTCACTACCCTCTTGGTCACCCTGCATCCATAATAGACGCAGGGTGACTTAAACATAAGAGAGCCCCATAAGGCTGGGCATGGTGCCCCCCAACCTCTCTAAAGGAATTTGGGGTCCACAACCCCCATGCCCAAAGTGACTCCTGTCACATTTAGGGTTAGGGTTAGATACATAGGGTTAGGGTTAGATACCTAGGGTTATCGTTAGGGTTAGAGGGTTAGGGTTAGGTTAGGGTTAGGTTAGGGTTAGATATAGAGGGTTAGGGTTATATACATAGGACTAGGGTTCGGATTTGATACATAGTATTAGGGTTACAGTTAGATATGGGTTAGGGATAGAGGGTTAAGGTTAGGGTTAGGGATGGGGTTAGGAGTTAGGGGTTAGGGTTAGGCGTTTGGGTTAGGGGTTAGTGCTTAGGGTTAGGGGATTGGGGTTAGGGTTGGGTGAGGTTTGGGTTATGGTTAGGCTTAGGGTTACGGTGTTAGGGTTAGAGGGTGAAGGTTAGGGTTAGAGGGTTAAGGTTAGGGTTAGAGGGTGAAGGTTAGGGTTAGAGGGTGAAGGTTAGGGTTAGAGGGTTAAGGTTAGGTTTAGAGGGTTAGAGTTAGGGTTAGACGGATAGGGTTAGGGAGTTGGGGTTAGGGTTAGGGGGTTAGGGTTAGATAGGGTATGCTTTAAGATTGGATAGGGTTTTGGTTTAGAGTTAGGGTCTAGGGTTAGGGTTAAGGGTTAGAGTTAGAGGGTTAGGTGTTATGGTTAGGGTTAGGGTTATGACTTAGGGTTAGCGTTAGGGTCAGACCTAGGGCTAGGGTTAGAGTTAGGGTTAGAATTAGGGTTAGGGTTAGGGTTAGGCAGGGCCACTGATAGGGGGGGACCACCAGCCCTCTTGTAGGGGGCCCAAGTACACAGGGGGGCCCACACAGAGAGGGGGATTAGTGATGGACAACAAATACAGAAATCTTCCTCCAGCACCTGAATCTGATCTCTGTCCCTCTCCCTGCTATCAGCTTTTATCTGCTGAGAAAGACAGTTGTTCCTCATTAATCCCCCTCCCTGTGTGGGCCCCCCTCCCAGCACTTATCTCTGCTCAGGAGTTTATTTGTAACTTTGTTTCTCTCCCTCTGTCTCTCTGATCACTGATCTCCAACTGCCCAGCCTGTATATTTTTTTCATCTCATCTTCATTTTTATTTATTAACATGGGGTTTTTTTTTAGATTTAGCAGGAATTATGTGAGTTATGTTATATTTGTGTCTGCTAATAGTGATTTTGTTGTCATTTTAGCAAAATATATCTTTAATATTTTCTTGGGGGGACCCTGCCAGGTAGTCTGTATGGGGCCCGCGATTTCTAACAGCAGCCCTGGGCTTAGGGCTAGGGATAGGGTTATTTCTAGTGCTAGGGTTATGGTTAGGGGGTTAAGTTTAAGGTTAGAGGGTTAGGGTTATGGTTAGAGGGTAAGGGTTAGGGCTAGGATTAGGGTTCAGGCTAGGGTTAGGGTTAGGGTTATTTTTATGGCTAGTCTTAGAGGGTTAGGGTTAAGGTTAGAGGGTTAGGGTTATGGTTAGAGAATTAGGGATTAGGGTTAGAAACCTACTGTTAGGGTTAGGGTTAGGGGTAGATACAGAGGGTTAGGGTTAGATATATAGGGTTAGGGTTAGATATGAGATAGGGTTAGGGTGTTAGGGTTAGAGGGTTAGGGGGTAGGGTTTAGGGTTTGGATTAGAGTTAGAGGGTTAGGGTTCGGGGTTAAGGTTAGGGTTAGAGGGTTAGGGTTAGAAGGATAGGGTTAGGGGTAAGGTTAGGGTTAGAATTTAGGGTTAGGGTTAGATAGGGTTTGTTTTAAGGTTGGATAGGGTTTGGGGTTAGAGTTAGAGTTAGGGTTTGGGTTAAAGGTTAGGGTTAAGGGTTAGGGTTATGGCTTAGGGTTAGGGTAAGGCCTAGAGCTAGGGTTAGAGTTAGGATTAGCATTAGGGTTAGGGCTATGGTTATGGCTAGGGTTACGTTTTTTTTAGTGCTAGGTTTAGAGGGTTAGGGTTAGAGGGTTAGGGTTAGAATTAGGGTTAGGGTTAGAGGGTTAGGGTTATGGTTATGGTTAGAGGGTTACGGCTTAGGGTTAGGGTTTGATACTTACGGTTAAGGTTAGGGTTAGAGCATTAGGATTATGGTTAGGGTAAGGGTAAGGGTTAGGGTTAGGATTAGAGGGTTAGAGTTAAGTTTAAAAGGTTAGGGTTAGGTTTAGGGCTAGGGGATAGGGTAAGGGTGAGATACTTAGGGTTAGGGTTAGGGTTAGGCTTTGGGTAAGGGTTAGGGGTTAGGGTTAGATATTTAGGGTTAGGCTTAGGGTTAGGGTAAGGATAAGGGTTAGGGATTAGGGTTAGGGTTAGATACTTAGGGTTAGGGTTAGAGTGTTAGGATTAGGGTTATGGTAAGGGTTAGGGTTAGAGGGTTAGGGTGTTACAGTTAGGGTTATGGTTAGAGTTAGAGGGCTAGGGTTAGAGGGTTAGGGTTATGGTTTAGGGTTAGAGTTAGTGTTAGGGTTAGGGTTGAGGTTAGGGTTAGTGGTTAGGGTTAGGGGTTAAGGTTAGGGGTTAGGATTATAGGGTTAAGGTTAGAGGGTTAGGGCTTAGGGTTAGGGTTAGATACTTACAGTTAGGGTTAGTGTTAGAGCATTAGATTTAGGGTTGGGGTAAGGTTATGGGTAAGGGTTAGGGCTAGGTGATAGGGTTAATGTGAGATACTTAGGGTAAGGCTTCGGCTAAGGGTTAGGGGTTAGGGTTAGATACTTAGGGTTGGGGTTAGGGTTAGGGTAAGGGTTAGGTGTTAGGGTTAGGGATAGGGTTAGATACTTAGGGTTAGGGTTAGAGTGTTAGGATTAGGGTTAGGGTAAGGGTTAGGGTTAGGATTAGAGGGTTAGGGTGTTGCAGTTAGGGTTATGGTTAGTGGGTTAGGGTTAGAGGGTTAGGGTTTAGGGTTAGGGTTAGAGTTAGTGTTAGGGTTAGGGTTGGGGTTAAGGTTATTGTTAGTGGTTATGGTTATGGGTTAAGGTTAGGGGTTAGGGGTTTGTGGTTAGGGTTAGGGTTGGGTGAGGTTTGGTTGAGGGTTAGGGCTTGTCTAGGGCTAGGATTGAGGTTTAGGGGTTAGAGTTAGGGTTAGATACTTAGGGTTAGGGTTAGATACATAGGGTTTGGTTTAGATACCTAGGGTTAGCGTTAGGGGGTTAAGGTTAGAGGGTTAGGTTAAGGTTAGGGCTAGGGTTAGATATAGAGGGTTAGGGTTAGATACATAGGGTTAGGGTTCGGATTTGATACATCGTGTTAGGGTTACAGTTAGATATGGGTTAGGGGGTTAGGGATAGAGGGTTAAGGTTAAGGATGTGGTTAGGGGTTAGGAGTTAGGGTTAGGGGTTAGAGTTAGGCGTTTGGGTTAGGGTTAGGGGTTAGTGCTTAGGGTTAGGGGTTAGGGGATTGGGGTTAGGGTTGAGTGAGGTTTGGGTTATGGTTAGGCTTAGAGTTATGGTGTTAGGATTAGGGTTAGAGGGTTATGGTTATAGGGTGAGGGTTAGGGTTAGAGGGTTAAGGTTAGGGTTATGGTTGGGGTTAGAGGGTTAGGATTAGAGTTAGGGTTAGGGTTAGAGGGATAGGGTTAGGGGTTAGGGGGTTAGGGTTAGGGAGTTAGGTTTAGGGGGTTAGGGTTAGATAGGGTATGTTTTAAGGTTGGATAGGGTTTGGGGTTAGAGTTAGGGTCTAGGGTTAAGGGTTAGGGTTAGAGGGTTAGGGGTTATGGTTAGGGATATGGCTTAGGGTTAGCGTTAGGGTTAGGGTCAGACCTAGGGCTAGGGTTAGAGTTAGGGTTAGAATTAGGGTTAGGGTTATTTTTAGTGCTTAGGGTTAGAGGGTTAGGGTTAGAATTTAGGGTTAGGGAGTTAGGGTTAGGGGGGTTAGGGTTAGATAGAGTTTGTTTTAAGGTTTGATATGGTTTGGGGTTAGAGTTAGGGTTAGGGTTTAGGGTTTGGGTTAAAGGTTAGGGTTAAGGGTTAGTGTTAGGGTTAGGGTTATGGCTTAGGGTTAGCATTAGGGTTAAGGTCAGGCCTAGAGCTAAGGTTAGAGTTAGGATTAGCATTAGGGTTAGGGCTATGGTTACGGCTAGGGTTAGGGTTTTATTTAGTGCTAGGTTTAGAGGGTGAGGGTTAGGGTTACAGGGTTAGGGTTAGAATTAGGGTTAGGGTTATTTTTAGGGCTAGGGTTAGGGTTAGAGGGTTAGGGGCTAGGGTTAGAGGGTTAGGGTTAAGGTGAGAGGGTTATGGTTAGAGGGTTAGGGCTTAGGGTTAGGGTTTGATACTTACGGTTAGGGTTAGAGCATTAGGATTAGGGTAAGGGTTAGGGTTAGGATTAGAGGGTTAGGGTTTAGGTTAGAGGGTTAGGTTTAGGGCTAGGGGATAGGGTTAGGGTTAGATACTTAGGGTTAGGGTTAGGTTTTGGGTAAGGGTTAGGGGTTAGGGTTAGGGTTAGATACTTAGGGTTATGGTTAGGTTTAGGGTTAGGGTAAGGATAAGGGTTAGGGATTAGGGTTAGGGATAGGGTTAGATACTTAGGGTTAGGGTTAGAGTGTTAGGATTAGGGTAAGGGTTAGGGTTAGGGTTAGAGGGTTAGGGTATTACAATTAGGGTTATGGTTAGAGTTAGAGGATTAGGGTTCTGGTTTAGGGTTAGTGTTAGAGTTAGGGTTGGGGTTAGGGTTAGTGGTTAGGGTTAGGGGTTAAGGTTAGGGTTTAGTGGTTAGGGTTAGGGTTTGGGGAAGTTTTTGGTTAGGGCTTGTCTATGGCTTGCATTGGGGGTTAGGGGTTAGGGTTAGATACTTAGGGTTAGATACCTAGGGTTAGCGTTAGGGAGTTAGGGTTAGAGGGTTAGGTTAGGGATAGGGCTAGGGTCAGATATAGAGGGTTTGGATTAGATACATAGGTTTTGGATTTGATACATAGTGTTAGGGTAACAGTTAGATATGGGTTAGGGGGTTAGGGATAAAGAGTTAAGGTTAGGATTAGGGATGGGGAAGGGGGCTAGCAGTTAGGGTTAGGGGTTAGGGTTAGGCATTTGGGTTAGGGTTAGGGGTTAGTGCTTAGAGTTAGGGGTTAGGGAATTGGGGTTAGGGTTGGGTGAGGTTTGGGTTATGGTTAGGCTTAGGGTTACGGTGTTAGGATAAAGGTTAGGGTTAGAGGGTTTTGGTTAGAGGGTGTGGGTTAGGGTTAGAGAGTTAAGGTTAGGGTTATGGTTAGGGTTAGAGGGTTAGGGTTAGGGTTAGAGGGATAGCGTTAGGGGTTAGGGTTAGAGGGTTAGAGTAAGGGAGTTAGGGTTAGATAGGGTATGTTTTAAGGTTGGATAGGGTTTGGGGTTAGAGTTAGGGTCTAGGGTTAGGGTTAAAGGTTAGGGTTAGAGGGTTAGGTGTTATGGTTAGGGTTATGGGTTAGCGGTAGGGTTAGGGTCAGACCTAGGGCTAGGGTTAGAGTTAGGGTTAGGGCTAGGGTTAGGGTTAGGGTAGGGTTAGGGTTATTTTAGTCCTTAGGGTTAGAGGGTTAGAGGGTTAGGGTTAGAATTTAGGGTTAGGGAGTTAGGGTTAGAGTTAGGGGGGTTAGGGTTAGAAAGGGTTTGTTTTAAGGTTGGATAGGGGTTGGGGTCAGAGTTAGGGTTCAGGGTTTGGGTTAAAGGTTAGGGTTAAGGGTTAGTGTTAGGGTTATGGCTTAGGGTTAGCGTTAGGGTTAGGGTCAGGCCTAGAGCTAGGGTTAGAGTTAGGATTAGCATTATGGTTAGGGCTATGGTTATGGCTAGGGTTAGGGTTTTTTTAGTGCTAGATTTAGAGGGTTAGGATTAGGGTTACAGGGTTAGGGTTAGGGTTAGAATTAGGGTTAGGGTTATTTCTAGGGCTAGGGTTAGAGGGTTAGGGTTAGGGGGTTAGCGTTAGAGGGTTAGGGTTAAGGTGAGAGGTTTTGGGTTATGGTTAGAGGGTTAGGGCTTAGAGTTAGGGTTAGATACTTACGGTTAGGGTTAGTGTTAGAGCATTAGGGTTAGGGTAAGGGTAACGTCAAGGGTTAGGGTTAGAGGGTTAGGGTTAGAGGGTTAGGGCTAGGGGATAGGGTTAGGGTGAGATACTTAGGGTTAGGTTTAGGGTAAGGGTTAGGGGTTAGGGTTAGTGTTAGATACTTATGGTTAGGGTTAGGCTTAGGGTAAGGGTTAGGGATAGGGTTAGATACTTAGGGTTAGGGTTAGAGTTTTAGGGTTTGGGTAAGGGTTAGGGTTAGAGGCTTAGGGTTAGAGGGTTAGGGTTATGGTTTAGGGTTAGGGTTAGAGTTAGAGTTAGTTTTAGGGATAGGGTTAAGGTTAGGGTTAGTGGTTAGGGGTTAAGGTTAGGGGTTAATGGTTAGGGTTAGGGTTGGGTGAGGTTTGGGTTAGGGTTAGGGCTTGTCTAGGGCTAGGATTGGGGGTTAGGGGTTAGATACTTAGGGTTAGGGTTAGTTACATAGGGTTAGGGTTAGATACATAGGGTTAGGTTTAGATACCTAGGGTTAGCGTTAGGGGGTTAGGGTTAGAGGGTTAGGTTAGGTTTAGGGCTAGGGTTAGATATAGAGGGTTAGGGTTAGATACATAGGGTTAGGGTTAGGATTTGATACATAGTGTTAGGGTTAAGGTTAGGGGTTAGGGTTAGGAAGTTAGGGTTAGGGGGTTAGGGTTAGATAGGGTACGTTTTAAGGTTGGATAGGGTTTGGGGTTAGAGTTAGGGTCTAGGGTTAAGGGTTAGGTTTAGAGGGTTAGGGGTTATGGTTAGGGTTATGGCTTAGGGTTAGCATCAGGGTTAGGGTCAGACCTAGGGCTAGGGTTAGAGTTATGGTTAGATTTAGGGCTAGGGTTAGGGTTAGGGTTATTTTTAGTGCTTAGGGTTAGAGGGTTAGGGTTAGAGGGTTAGGGGTAGGGTTAGGGTTAGAATTTAGGGTTAGGGGGTTAGGGTTAGATAGGGGTTGTTTTAAGGTTGGATAGGGTTTGGGGTTAGAGTTAGGGTTAGGGTTTGGGTTAAAGGTTAGGGTTAAGGGTTAGGGTTATGGCTTAGGGTTAGCATTAGGGTTAAGGTCAGTCCTAGAGCTAGGGTTAGAGTTAGGATTAGCATAAGGGTTAGGGCTATGGTTACGGCTAGGGTTAGGGTTTTTTTTAGTGCTAGGTTTAGAGGGTTAGTATTAGGGTTACAGGGATAGGGTTAGGGTTAGGGTTATTTTTCGTGCTTAGGGTTAGAGGGTTAGGGGTAGGGGTAGAATTTAGGGTTAGGGAGTTAGGGTTAGATACTTAGGGTTAGGGTTAGGCTTAGGGTTAGGGCTAGGGGATAGGGTTAGGGTGAGATACTTAGGGTTTGGTTTAGGGTAAGGGTTAGGGGTTAGGGTTAGGGTTAGATACTTAGGGTTAGGCTTAGGGTTAGGGCTAGGGGATAGGGTTAGGGTGAGATGCTTAGGGTTAGGCTTAGGGTAAGGGTTAGGTTTAGGGATAGGGTTAGATACTTAGGGTTAGAGTTTTAGGATTAGGGTAAGGGTTAGGGTTAGAGGGTTAGGGTTAGGGTTAGGGTTGCAGTTAGTGTTAGGGTTGGGGTTAAGGTTAGGGTTAGTGGTTAGGGGTTAATGGTTAGGTTTAGGGTTGGGTGAGGTTTGGGTTAGGGTTAGGGCTTGTCTATGGCTAGGATTGGGGGTTAGGGGTTAGGGTTAGATACTTAGTGTTAGGGTTAGTTACATAGGGTTAGGGTTAGATACATAGCGTTAGGTTTAGCTACCTAGGGTTAGCGTTAGGGGGTTAGGGTTAGAGGGTTAGGTTAGGGCTTGGGTTAGATTTAGAGGGTTAGGGTTAGATACATAGGGTTAGGGTTTAGATTTGATACATAGTTTTAGGGTTACAGTTAGATATGTGTTAGGGGGTTAGGGATAGAGGTTAAGGTTAGGGTTAGGGATGGGGTTAGGAGTTCGGGTTAGGGGGTTAGGGTTAGAGGGTTAGGGTTAGATAGGGTACGTTTTAAGGTTGGATAGGGTTTGGGGTTAGAGTTAGGGTCTAGGGTTAGGGTTAGGTTTAGAGGGCTAGGGGTTATGGTTAGGGTTAGGGTTATGGCTTAGGGTTAGGGTCAGACCTAGGGCTAGGGTTAGAGTTAGGGTTAGAATTAGGGTTAGGGCTAGGGTTAGGGTTAATTTTAGTGCTTAGGGTTAGAGGATTAGGGTTAGAGGGTTAGGGGTAGGGTTAGGGTTAGAATTTAGGGTTAGGGAGTTAGGGTTAGATAGGGTTTGTTTTAAGGTTGGATAGGGTTTGGGGTTAGGGTTAGGGTTTGGGTTAAAGGTTAGGGTTAAGGGTTAGGGTTATGGCTTAGGGTTAGCATTACGGTTAGGGTCAGGCCTAGAGCTAGGGTTAGAGTTAGGATTATCATTAGGGTTAGGGCTATGGTTACGGCTAGGGTTAGGGTTTTTTTAGTGCTAGGTTTAGAGGGTTAGGATTAGGGTTACAGGGTTAAGGTTAGGATTAGGGTTATTTTTAGGGCTAGGGTTAGGGTTAGAGGGTTAGGGTTAGGGGGTTAGGGTAAGAGGGTTAGGGTTAAGGTGAGAGGGTTAAGGTTATGGTTAGAGGGTTAGGGTTAGATTCTTATGGTTAGGGTTAGTGTTAGAGCATTAGGATTAGGGTAAGGGTAACGGTAAGGGTTAGAGGGTTAGGGTTAGGGCTAGGGGATAGGGTTAGGGTGAGATACTTAGAGTTAGGGTTAGGGTTAGGGTTAGATACTTAGGGTTAGGGTTAGGCTTAGGGTTACGGTAAGGGATAGGGTTAGATACTTAGGGTTAGGGTTTGAGTTTTAGGATTAGGGTTAGGGTTAGGGTAAGGGTTAGGGTTAGAGGGTTAGGGTGTTACAGTTAGTGTTATGGTTAGGGTTAGAGGGTTAGGGTTAGAGGGTTAGGGTTAGAGGGTTAGGGGTAGGGTTAGGGTTAGAATTTAGGGTTAGGGGGTTAGGGTTAGATAGGGGTTGTTTTAAGGTTGGATAGGGTTTGGGGTTAGAGTTAGGGTTTAGGGTTTGGGTTAAAGGTTAGGGTTAAGGGTTAGGGTTATGGCTTAGGGTTAGCATTAGGGTTAAGGTCAGGCCTAGAGCTAGGGTTAGAGTTAGGATTAGCATAAGGGTTAGGGCTATGGTTACGGCTAGGGTTAGGGTTTTTTTTAGTGCTAGGTTTAGAGGGTTAGTATTAGGGTTACAGGGATAGGGTTAGGGTTAGGGTTATTTTTCGTGCTTAGGGTTAGAGGGTTAGGGGTAGGGTTAGAATTTAGGGTTAGGGAGTTAGGGTTAGATACTTAGGGTTAGGGTTAGGCTTAGGTTTAGGGTTAGGGCTAGGGGATAGGGTTAGGGTGAGATACTTAGGGTTTGGTTTAGGGTAAGGTTTAGGGGTTAGGGTTAGGGTTAGATACTTAGGGTTAGGGTTAGGCTTAGGGTTAGGGCTAGGGGATAGGGTTAGGGTGAGATGCTTAGGGTTAGGCTTAGGGTAAGGGTTAGGTTTAGGGATAGGGTTAGATACTTAGGGTTAGAGTTTTAGGATTAGGGTAAGGGTTAGAGGGTTAGGGTGTTACAGTTAGTGTTATGGTTAGAGTTAGAGGGTTAGGGTTAGAGGGTTATGGTTTAGGGTTAGGGTTGCAGTTAATGTTAGGGTTGGGGTTAAGGTTAGGGTTAGTGGTTAGGGGTTAATGGTTAGGTTTAGGGTTGGGTGAGGTTTGGGTTAGGGTTAGGGCTTGTCTATGGCTAGGATTGGGGGTTAGGGTTAGATACTTAGGGATAGGGTTAGTTACATAGGGTTAGGGTTAGATACATAGCGTTAGGTTTAGCTACCTAGGGTTAGCGTTAGGGGGTTAGGGTTAGAGGGTTAGGTTAGGGCTTGGGTTAGATTTAGAGGGTTAGGTTTAGATACATAGGGTTAGGGTTTAGATTTGATACATAGTTTTAGGGTTACAGTTAGATATGTGTTAGGGGGTTAGGGATAGAGGTTAAGGTTAGGGTTAGGGATGGGGTTAGGAGTTAGGGTTAGGGGGTTAGGGTTAGAGGGTTAGGGTTAGATAGGGTACGTTTTAAGGTTGGATAGGGTTTGGGGTTAGAGTTAGGGTCTAGGGTTAGGGTTAGGTTTAGAGGGCTAGGGGTTATGGTTAGGGTTAGGGTTATGGCTTAGGGTTAGGGTCAGACCTAGGGCTTGGGTTAGAGTTAGGGTTAGAATTAGGGTTAGGGCTAGGGTTAGGGTTAATTTTAGTGCTTAGGGTTAGAGGATTAGGGTTAGAGGGTTAGGGTTAGAATTTAGGGTTAGGGAGTTAGGGTTAGATAGGGTTTGTTTTAAGGTTGGATAGGGTTTGGGGTTAGGGTTAGGGTTTGGGTTAAAGGTTAGGGTTAAGGGTTAGGGTTATGGCTTAGGGTTAGCATTACGGTTAGGGTCAGGCCTTGAGCTAGGGTTAGAGTTAGGATTATCATTAGGGTTAGGGCTATGGTTACGGCTAGGGTTAGGGTTTTTTTAGTGCTAGGTTTAGAGGGTTAGGATTAGGGTTACAGGGTTAAGGTTAGGATTAGGGTTATTTTTAGGGCTAGGGTTAGGGTTAGAGGGTTAGGGTTAGGGGGTTAGGGTAAGAGGGTTAGGGTTAAGGTGAGAGGGTTAAGGTTATGGTTAGAGGGTTAGGGTTAGATTCTTATGATTAGGGTTAGTGTTAGAGCATTAGGATTAGGGTAAGGGTAACGGTAAGGGTTAGAGGGTTAGGGCTAGGGGATAGGGTTAGGGTGAGATACTTAGAGTTAGGGTTAGGGTTAGATACTTAGGGTTAGGGTTAGGCTTAGGGTTACGGTAAGGGATAGGGTTAGATACTTAGGGTTAGGGTTTGAGTTTTAGGATTAGGGTTAGGGTAAGGGTTAGGGTTAGAGGGTTAGGGTGTTACAGTTAGTGTTATGGTTAGAGTTAGAGGGTTAGGGTTAGAAGGTTATGGTTATGGTTTAGGGTTAGAGTTAGGGTTAGGGTTGGGGTTAAGGTTAGGGTTAGTGGTTAGGGTTAGGGGTTAAGGTTAGGGGTTAGTGGTTAGGGTTAGGGTTGGGTGAGGTTTGGGTTAGGGTTAGTGCTTGTCTAGGGCTAGGATTGGGGGTTAGGGGTTAGGGTTAGATACTTAGGGTTAGGGTTAGATACATAGGGTTAGGGTTAGATACATAGGGTTAGGGTTTGGATTTGATACATAGTTTTAGGGTTACAGTTAGATATGGGTTAGGGGGTTAGGGATAGAGGGTTAAGGTTAGGGATGGGGTTAGGGGTTAGGAGTTAGGGGTTAGGGTTAGGGTTAGGTTTAGGGGTTAGTGCTTAGGGTTAGGGGATTGGTTTTAAGGTTGGGTGAGGTTTGGGTTAGGGTTAGGGTTACGTTGTTAGGATTAGGGTTAGCGTTAGAGGGTTAGAGGGTGAGGGTTAGGGTTAGAGAGTTAAGGTTATGGTTAGAGTTAGAGGGATAGGGTTAGAGTTAGGGTTAGGGTTAGAGGGATAGGGTTAGAGGGTTAGGGAGTTAGGGTTAGGGATTTAGGGTTAGATAGGGTTAGGGTTAGATAAGGTATGTTTTAAGGTTGGATAGGGTTTGGTGATAGAGTTAGAGTCTAGGGTTAGGGTTAAGGGTTAGGGTTAGAGGGTTAGGGGTTATGGTTAGGGTTATGGCTTAGGGTTAGCTTTAGGGTTAGGGTCAGACCTAGGGCTAGGGTTAGAGTTAGGGTTAGAATTAGGGCTAGGGTTAGGGCTAGGGTTAAGGCTATTTTTAGTGCTTAGGGTTAGAGGGTTAGGGTTAGAGGGTTAGGGGTAGGGTTAGGGTTAGAATTTTGGGTTAGGGTGTTAGAGTTAGGGTTAGGGGGTTAGGGTTAGATAGGGTTTGTTTTAAGGTTGGATAGGGTTTGGGGTTAGAGTTAGGGTTAGGGTTTATGGTTTGGGTTAAAGGTTAGGGTTAGTGTTATGGCTTAGGGTTAGGGTTAGTGTTAGGGTTATGGCTTAGGGTTAGCATTAGGGTTAGGGTCAGGCCTAGAGCTAGGGTTAGAGTTAGGATTAGCATTAGAGTTAGGGCTATGGTTACGGCTAGGATTAGGGGTTTTTTTAGTGCTAGGTTTAGAGAGTTAGGTTTAGAGGGTTAGGGTTAGAATTAGGGTTAGGGTTATTTTTAGGGCTAGGGTTAGGATTAGAGGGTTAGGGTTAGGGAGTTAGGGTTAGAGGGTTAGGGTTAAGGTGAGAGGGTTAGGGTTAAGGTGAGAGGGTTAGGGCTTAGGGTTAAGGTTAGATACTTACGGTTAGGGTTAGTGTTAGAGCATTAAGATTAGGGTTAGGGTAAGGGTTAGAGGGTTAGGGTTAGGCTTAGGGTAAGGGTTAGGGGTTAGGGTTAGATACTTAGGGTTATGCTTAGGGTTATTGTAAGGGTTATGGGTTAGGTTTAGAGTTAGAGTGTTAGGATTAAGGTAAGGGTTAGGGTTAGAGGGTTAGGGTGTTACAGTTAGGGTTATGGTTAGAGTTAGAGGGTTAGGGTTAGAGGGTTACGGTTTAGGATTAGGGTTAGAGTTAGGGTTAGAGTTAGTGTTAGGGTTGGGGTTAAGGTTAGGGTTAGGGGTTAATCTTAGGGGTTAGGGGTTAGTGGTTAGAGTTAGATACTTAGGGTTAGGGTTAGAATCTTAGGGTTAGGGTTAGGCTTAGGGTTGGGGTAAGGGATAGAGTTAGATACTTAGGGTTAGGGTTAGAGTTTTAGGATTAGGGTTAGGGTGTTACAGTTAGTGTTATGGTTAGAGTTAGAGGGTTAGGGTTAGAGGGTTAGGGGTAGGGTTAGTGTTAGGGTTGGGGTTAAAGTTAGGGTTAGTGGTTAGGGTTAGGGGTTAAGGTTAGGGGTTAATGGTTAGGGTTAGGGTTGGGTGAGGTTTGGGTTAGGGTTAGGGCTTGTCTAGGGCTAGGATTGGGGGTTAGGGGTTAGGGTTAGATACTTAGGGTTAGTATTAGTTACATAGGATTAGGGTTAGATACATAGGGTTAGGTTTAGATACCTAGGGTTAGCATTAGGGGGTTAAGGTTAGAGGGTTAGGTTAGGGTTAGGGCTAGGGCTAGATATAGAGGGTTAGGGTTAGATACATAGGGTAAGGGTTTGGATTTGATACATAGTGTTAGGGTTACAGTTAGATATGGGTTAGGGGATTAGGGATAGAGGGTTAAGGTTAGGGATGGAGTTAGGGGTTAGGAGTTAGGGTTAGCGAGTTAGGGTTAGGGTTTGGGGGTTAGGGTTAGATAGGGTACGTTTTAAGGTTGGATAGGGTTTGGGGTTAGAGTTAGGGTCTAGGGTTAGGTTTAGAGGGTTAGGGGTTATGGTTAGGGTTAGGGTTATGGATTAGGGTTAGCAATAGTGATGTCGCGAACCTAAAATTCGCGGTTCGCGAACGGCGAACGCGAACATCGGCAAATGTTCGCGAACCGGCGAACCGGGCGAACCGCCATAGACTTCAATAGGCAGGCGAATTTTAAAACACACAGGGACTCTTTCTGGCCACAATAGTGATGGAAAAGTTGTTTCAAGGGGACTAACACCTGGACTGTGGCATGCCGGAGAGGGATCACGCAAAAAAAAGTTCTTAAAAATTATAATTTTTTGATAGAGAGCCAATTATTGGAAAAATTAAAAAAAAATAAAAATAAAAAATTTCTTTGGATTTAGCATCTGGGGGGTCTAAAAAGTGTACCTGTGAAGTTTCAGCTCTGTAGCATGTCCAGAACCCCTAAAAAACAGCATTTTTCTTATATTTTCAGGAATATGGCTTCTCTGCGGCTGGCTTTTTCTCTTGCAGGCATTTAGCGGGCATTTTTTTAGGCAGGCATGTCATTTTTTGTATTTAGTGTCTGGGGGGGTCTAAAAAGTGTACCTGTCAAGTTTCAGCTCTGTAGCATGTCCAGAACCCCTAAAAAACAGCATTTTTCTTATATTTTCAGGAATACGGCTTCTCTGCGGCTGGCTTTTTCTCTTGCAGGCATTTATCGGGCATTTTTTTAGGCAGGCATGTCATTTTTTGTATTTAGTGTCTGGGGGGTCTAAAAAGTGTACCTGTCAAGTTTCAGCTCTGTAGCATGTCCAGAACCCCTAAAAAACAGCATTTTTCTTATATTTTCAGGAATACGGCTTCTCTGCGGCTGGCTTTTTCTCTTGCAGGCATTTATCGGGCATTTTTTTAGGCAGGCATGTCATTTTTTGTATTTAGTGTCTGGGGGGTCTAAAAAGTGTACCTGTCAAGTTTCAGCTCTGTAGCATGTCCAGAACCCCTAAAAAACAGCATTTTTCTTATATTTTCAGGAATACGGCTTCTCTGCGGCTGGCTTTTTCTCTTGCAGGCATTTATCGGGCATTTTTTTAGGCAGGCATGTCATTTTTTGTATTTAGTGTCTGGGGGGTCACAAAAGTGTACCTGTCAAGTTTCAGCTCTGTAGCATGTCCAGAACCCCTAAAAAACAGCATTTTTCTTATATTTTCAGGAATACGGCTTCTCTGCGGCTGGCTTTTTCTCTTGCAGGCATTTATCGGGCATTTTTTTAGGCAGGCATGTCATTTTTTGTATTTAGTGTCTGGGGGGTCTAAAAAGTGTACCTGTCAAGTTTCAGCTCTGTAGCATGTCCAGAACCCCTAAAAAACAGCATTTTTCTTATATTTTCAGGAATACGGCTTCTCTGCGGCTGGCTTTTTCTCTTGCAGGCATTTATCGGGCATTTTTTTAGGCAGGCATGTCATTTTTTGTATTTAGTGTCTGGGGGGTCACAAAAGTGTACCTGTCAAGTTTCAGCTTTGTAGCATGTCCAGAACCCCTAAAAAACAGCATTTTTCTTATATTTTCAGGAATACGGCTTCTCTGCGGCTGTCTTTTTCTCTTGCAGGCATTTATCGGGCATTTTTTTAGGCAGGCATGTCATTTTTTGTATTTAGTGTCTGGGGGGTCACAAAAGTGTACCTGTCAAGTTTCAGCTCTGTAGCATGTCCAGAACCCCTAAAAAACAGCATTTTTCTTATATTTTCAGGAATACGGCTTCTCTGCGGCTGGCTTTTTCTCTTGCAGGCATTTATCGGGCATTTTTTTAGGCAGGCATGTCATTTTTTGTATTTAGTGTCTGGGGGGTCACAAAAGTGTACCTGTCAAGTTTCAGCTCTGTAGCATGTCCAGAACCCCTAAAAAACAGCATTTTTCTTATATTTTCAGGAATACGGCTTCTCTGCGGCTGGCTTTTTCTCTTGCAGGCATTTATCGGACATTTTTTTAGGCAGGCATGTCATTTTTTGTATTTAGTGTCTGGGGGGTCTAAAAAGTGTACCTGTCAAGTTTCAGCTCTGTAGCATGTCCAGAACCCCTAAAAAACAGCATTTTTCTTATATTTTCAGGAATACGGCTTCTCTGCGGCTGGCTTTTTCTCTTGCAGGCATTTATCGGGCATTTTTTTAGGCAGGCATGTCATTTTTTGTATTTAGTGTCTGGGGGGTCACAAAAGTGTACCTGTCAAGTTTCAGCTTTGTAGCATGTCCAGAACCCCTAAAAAAACAGCATTTTTCTTATATTTTCAGGAATACGGCTTCTCTGCGGCTGGCTTTTTCTCTTGCAGGCATTTATCGGGCATTTTTTTAGGCAGGCATGTCATTTTTTGTATTTAGTGTCTGGGGGGTCACAAAAGTGTACCTGTCAAGTTTCAGCTCTGTAGCATGTCCAGAACCCCTAAAAAACAGCATTTTTCTTATATTTTCAGGAATACGGCTTCTCTGCGGCTGGCTTTTTCTCTTGCAGGCATTTATCGGGCATTTTTTTAGGCAGGCATGTCATTTTTTGTATTTAGTGTCTGGGGGGTCTAAAAAGTGTACCTGTCAAGTTTCAGCTCTGTAGCATGTCCAGAACCCCTAAAAAACAGCATTTTTCTTATATTTTCAGGAATACGGCTTCTCTGCGGCTGGCTTTTTCTCTTGCAGGCATTTATCGGGCATTTTTTTAGGCAGGCATGTCATTTTTTGTATTTAGTGTCTGGGGGGTCACAAAAGTGTACCTGTCAAGTTTCAGCTCTGTAGCATGTCCAGAACCCCTAAAAAACAGCATTTTTCTTATATTTTCAGGAATACGGCTTCTCTGCGGCTGTCTTTTTCTCTTGCAGGCATTTATCGGGCATTTTTTTAGGCAGGCATGTCATTTTTTGTATTTAGTGTCTGGGGGGTCACAAAAGTGTACCTGTCAAGTTTCAGCTTTGTAGCATGTCCAGAACCCCTAAAAAACAGCATTTTTCTTATATTTTCAGGAATACGGCTTCTCTGCGGCTGTCTTTTTCTCTTGCAGGCATTTATCGGGCATTTTTTTAGGCAGGCATGTCATTTTTTGTATTTAGTGTCTGGGGGGTCACAAAAGTGTACCTGTCAAGTTTCAGCTCTGTAGCATGTCCAGAACCCCTAAAAAACAGCATTTTTCTTATATTTTCAGGAATGCGGCTTCTCTGCGGCTGGCTTTTTCTCTTGCAGGCATTTATCGGGCATTTTTTTAGGCAGGCATGTCATTTTTTGTATTTAGTGTCTGGGGGGTCACAAAAGTGTACCTGTCAAGTTTCAGCTCTGTAGCATGTCCAGAACCCCTAAAAAACAGCATTTTTCTTATATTTTCAGGAATACGGCTTCTCTGCGGCTGTCTTTTTCTCTTGCAGGCATTTATCGGGCATTTTTTTAGGCAGTCATGTCATTTTTTGTATTTAGTGTCTGGGGGGTCACAAAAGTGTACCTGTCAAGTTTCAGATCTGTAGCATGTCCAGAACCCCTAAAAAACAGCATTTTTCTTATATTTTCAGGAATACGGCTTCTCTGCGGCTGTCTTTTTCTCTTGCAGGCATTTATCGGGCATTTTTTTAGGCAGGCATGTCATTTTTTGTATTTAGTGTCTGGGGGGTCTAAAAAGTGTACCTGTCAAGTTTCAGCTCTGTAGTATGTCCACAACCCAAAAAAAACAGCATTTTTCTTATGATTTTTAGTAGAAAACTAATGCAGTGTCTTTCCAGCTGTCTTTTTTTCTTTCTGGCAAGCTGAAATATGATATGCCAAGGCAAACATGCCTATCAGTTGAGCTATGACACAGACAACACTGCACACATGGGGAAATATGTAAAACAAAAAACAGGAAAAGGAAATTAGGTGACGGTAACAAAACATGATATTGTGATTGGCCAAATAAAAAGTCACCTCGCGATGAGGTCGCGCCAAAGTCGCGCTAAGTCGCGCCAAAGTCGCACTGGAAGCGACGCTACTTTAGTGGTAGCGGCAGTGTAAACCAGCACTAAAACATCCAGTGTGTGAATACGATCAGGTATGATGTTTTATCGGTCAAGTAGTGTAAGGGTTACGCCCGTTGCCCGCTTCACAGTGACAGACCAAACTCTGACAGACCAAACTCCCCGTTTAACAGTCAGTCAGTCCATTTGCACAACCGCAAACTCCCAATTTGCACAAGGTTGGATACCAAGCTAGCCATGTCCCGTTCCTTGTCCTCACTGACATCATTGAAGGTCTCTTCCTCCACCCAGCCACATACAACACCAAGGGTCCCCGAAAGGTGAGAACAAGCCCCCTGGGACGCCTGCTGTGGCTGGTATTCCACCTCCTCAAAGCCACCTTCCTCCTCTGACTTCTCTTCTTCAGACTCCTCTCTCTGCGTTGCCACAGGTCCAGCAATTGACAACGACAAGGCTGCTTCTGGTGGTGATGAGGACCACAACTCTTCCTCTTCATGCTCATCTACAGCCTGATCCAGTACTCTTCGCAGGGCACGCTCCAGAAAAAACACATATGGGATGAGGTCGATGATGTTGCCTTGGGTTCGACTGACCACCAGGGTTGTCATCTCCGCAAAAGGACGCATGAGCCTACAGCCATTGTTCATGAGCATTCAGTAACGCGGCCAAAAAATACCCAGCTCCGCAGAAAGAATGAAAGAAAATGAATGTTTTTTTTTATGAAAAATTATCCTGCGGATCGCTTTTGGTCTGTACACAATGAAGCAACGACCTTATCATCTGGGGTGTGCCAACACAATCCTAGAGGTGATCGCTTCATTGTGATACGCAAGCCCCTTCACCACGACAAGGTAACGATCACGAAGGGGAATTGACACATGTATGTGCCTTTTTTTTTGTTTTTTGTTTTTTTGCAGCCACAGTGTAGCACCAGAGGCCAGAAAAATTAGGCATGTACACATGCATGAAAAAGTAGGTATTGTTGCAGCCGCTGCTGTAGCAGCGGCCTGAAAAATTGAGGTTTTAAGGCAGAAAGTGCACTAAAACATTGCTGCTTGAACCGTAGTTGGTGGCGGAGACGTCACGTAAGTCATCCGGCATGCAGAGAATGATTATATACAGCAGCGTGTGGACCATTTTTAGGCCAAGGCATCTCAGTCATCACCAGGCCTTTTTTAGTCAAATGCATCCCCCACTGTCAGTCCCTTCGGGATCCATGCCTCATTCATCTTAATAAACGTGAGGTAATCAAGACTTTTTTGACCTAGGCGACTTCTCTTCTCAGTGACAATACCTCCTGCTGCGCTGAAGGTCCTTTCTGACAGCACACTTGAAGCGGGGCAGGCCAGAAGTTCAATGGCAAACTGGGATAGCTCAGGCCACAGGTCAAGCCTGCACACCCAGTAGTCAAGGGGTTCATCGCTCCTCAGAGTGTCGATATCTGCAGTTAAGGCAAGGTAGTCTGCTACCTGTCGGTCGAGTCGTTCTCTGAGGGTGGACCCCGAAGGGCTGTGGCGATGCATAGGACTAAAAAAGCTCCGCATGTCCTCCATCAACAAGACGTCTGTAAAGCGTCCTGTCCTTGCCGGCGTGGTTGTGGTGGTAGGAGGAGGATTACTTTCACCTCTTCCCCTGTTGGATTCCCGTTGTGCTGTGACATCACCCTTATACGCTGTGTAGAGCATAGTTTTTAACTTATTTTGTAGCTGCTGCATCCTTTGCGACTGCCGGTAATTGGGTAACATGTCACAGACTTTCTGCTTATACCGGGGGTCTAGTAGCATGGCCACCCAGTACAGGTCGTTCTCCTTCAGCCTTTTTATACGAGGGTCTCTCAACAGGCATGACAGCATGAAAGACCCCATTTGGACAAGGTTGGATGCCGAGCTACTCATGTCCAATTCCTCGTCCTCACTGATGTCATTGAAGGTGTGTTCTTCCCCCCAGCCACGTACAACACCACGGGTACCAGATAGGTGACAACGAGCACCCTGGGATGCCTGCTGTGGTTGGTGTTCCTCCTCCTCAAAGCCACATTCCTCCTCTGACTCCTCTTCCTCACACTCCTCTTCCAGTGTTGCCGCAGGTCCAGCAATCGATGGTAAGGCTGTTTCTGGTGGTGGTGATGGTGACCACAACTCTTCCTCTTCCTCTTCACGCTCATCTACGGCCTGATCCAGCACTCTTCGCAGGGCACGCTCCAGGAAAAAAACATATGGGATGATGTCGCTGATGGTGCCTTCAGTGCGACTCACTAGGTTTGTCACCTCCTCAAAAGGACGCATGAGCCTACAGGCATTGCGCATGAGCGTCCAGTAGCGTGGCAAAAAAATACCCAGCTCCGCAGAGGCTGTCCTAGCACCCCGGTCATACAAATACTCGTTGACCGCTTTTTCTTGTTGGAGCAGGCGGTCGAACATTAGCAGTGTTGAATTCCAACGTGTCGGGCTGTCGCAAATCAAGCGCCTCACTGGCATGTTGTTTCGCCGCTGAATATCTGCAAAGTGCGCCATGGCCGTGTAGGAACGCCTGAAATGGCCACACACCTTCCTGGCCTGCTTGAGGACGTCCTGTAAGCCTGGGTACTTCTGCACAAAACGTTGCACAATCAGATTCAACACATGTGCCATGCACGGCACATGTGTCAACTTGCCCAAATTCAATGCCGCCAACAAATTGCTCCCGTTGTCACACACCACTTTGCCGATCTCCAGTTGGTGCGGGGTCAGCCACTGATCCACCTGTGCATTCAGGGCGGACAGTAGTGCTGGTCCGGTGTGACTCTCTGCTTTCAGGCAAGTCAACCCCAAGACAGCGTGACACTGTCGTATCCGGCATGTGGAATAGCCCCTGGGGAGCTGGGGGGGTGCAGTTGGTGTGGAGCAAGACGCAACAGCAGAAGAGGACTCAGCCGAGGAGGTTAGCAAAGAGGATGGAGTAGGAGGAGTAGAGGAGGTGGCAGCAGGCCTGCCTGCAAGTCGTGGCGGTGTCACCAACTCCTCTGCAGCAGAGCCACGCATTCCATGCTTGGCAGCCGCCAGCAGGTTTACCCAATGCGCAGTGTACGTTATATACCTGCCCTGACCGTGCTTTGCAGACCAGCTATCAGTGGTCAGATGGACCCTTGCCCCAACACTGTGTGCCAGACGTGACATGATTTCTTTTTCCACAATAGAGTACAGGTTGGGGATTGCCTTTTGTGAAAAATAATTTCGGCCGGGTACCTTCCACTGCGGTGTCCCAATAGCGACAAATTTTTTGAAGGCCTCAGACTCCACCAGCTTGTATGGTAAAAGCTGGCGGGCTAAGAGTTCCGACAAGCCAGCTGTCAGACGCCGGGCAAGGGGGTGACTCTGCGAGATTGGCTTTTTGCGCTCAAACATTTCCTTCACAGACACCTGACTGTGGGCAGGTGACGAGCAGGAACTGCTGAAGGTGAGAGGCGGAGGGGCGGGTTGTTGATAGGGGGCATGGAGGACAGCAGTGGTTGACGTGGCTGAAGATGCTGGACCAGGAGGAGGATGGTGGCTTTCAGTTTGTGTGCTGCTTTTACTCATGTGTTGATCCCATAGGCGTTTGTGATGTGAGATCATGTGCCTTCGCAAAGCAGTTGTACCTAGGTGGGTGTTGGACTTCCCACGACTCAGTTTCTTTTGGCACAGGTTACAAATGGCATCGCTGATATCAGAGGCAGACACACAAAAAAAATGCCACACTGCTGAGCTTTGCAAGGACGGCATTCTGGTGGTGGCAACAGCTTGCGTTGATTGGCGTGCTGTCTGGCTGACCCCGGGTGCCGAATCTACATGCTGTCTGACTGCGCCACTAGCTCCTTGCGATGACCTCCTCCCCCTGCTTCCAACTCGTCTCCTCCTCCTCTCTGTCTCCCCATCTGAACTTTCCCCCTCTTCTTCTGCTCTTCGAGCAGGCACCCAGGTGACATCCACAGACACATCGTCATCATCAGCCGCTTCACTTGACAACTCAGCAAAGGCAGCAGCAGCAGGTACAACATCATCATCATCACAATGTACGTCCATGTGTATAATGCTGCCTGACTGAGACATATCCCCGTTATCTACATCCTCTGGCACTAATAGTTGCGCATCACTTATTTCTTCAAACTGATGTGAAAATAACTCCTCTGACGGATCAAGTGAAGCGGCTGTGGTGCTAGTGTTGGTGGTGGTGCCGGCGGGCTGGCGAGTGGTAAATTGAGAGGTGCCCGAAGCTGAGCTGGAGGAGGATGGTGCATTAAGGTTCCGAGCGGAAGCTGTAGACGATTGGGTGTCCTGTGTAAGCCAGTCAACTATGGCCTCAGAATTTTTTGAGTTCAGGGGCTGTGGTGGCCTCTGAACACTGGGCATTATTCTAGAGCCTAAGGAAATCACAGCACCACGACCACGACGGCCCTTGCGGGGTGGCCTGCCTCTGCCTGTCATTTTTTTTTTAATGTGTTGTTACTGTTGTACTATGAGTGCAAGCTGCTGTGCCACCTTATATATCAGTGGTGGGTGGGCAGTGGCACAGTACACTCTCTGTGGACCTGACAGCAGTCACTGGCACCCAGGCAACTGCAATTTAAAAAATATATATATTTTTTTTTACTTTGCAAGCTGCTGTGCCACCTTATATATCAGTGGTGGGTGGGCAGTGGCACAGTACACTCTCTGTGGACCTGACAGCAGTCACTGGCACCCAGACAACTGCAATTTAAAAAATATATATATATTTTTTTACTTTGCAAGCTGCTGTGCCACCTTATATATCAGTGGTGGGTGGGCAGTGGCACAGTACACTCTCTGTGGACCTGACAGCAGTCACTGGCACCCAGGCAACTGCAATTTAAAAAAATATATATATATTTTTTACTTTGCAAGCTGCTGTGCCACCTTATATATCAGTGGTGGGTGGGTGGGCAGTGGCACAGTACACTCTCTGTGGACCTGACAGCAGTCACTGGCACCCAGGCAACTGCAATTTAAAAAAATATATATATTTTTTTTACTTTGCAAGCTGCTGTGCCACCTTATATATCAGTGGTGGGTGGGCAGTGGCACAGTACACTCTCTGTGGACCTGACAGCAGTCACTGGCACCCAGGCAACTGCAATTTAAAAAAATATATATATTTTTTTTACTTTGCAAGCTGCTGTGCCACCTTATATATCAGTGGTGGGTGGGCACACAGTGGCACTGCAGTGGGCACAGTACACTCTGTGGACCTGACAGTCACTGGCAGCCCAGGCAACTGCAATAATAAAAAATATTTTTTTTTTCAATTTATTGCAACAAGATGCTGTGCCAACGTATATATATCAGTGGTGGGCAGTGCACTGCAGTGGGTACAGTGCACTCTGTGGACCTGACACAGCACTCACTGCAATTATGACAGAGAAAAAAAAAATATTTTTTAAAATGCCAGGTACTGTGCCTGTGCCACCCGAAATGAGTGTGGTGTGCACACAGTACAGTCTGTGGTAGGTCTGTGGCCTCTCACACACAGCGGGCAGGCAACTGCAGTGTACAATAGATATATATATATATATATATATATAAAGAAAAAAATCTATTACCTTACCAGCCCTTGAAAGGGCTTTTGGGGACACTATATATATATATATATGTATATATATAAAAATAAAAAAATCCTCAATTACCAGCCCTTAAAAGGGCTTTTGGGGACACTAGATAGATATAGATATATATATATATATGAAGAAACAACTCAATTACCAGCCCTTAAAAGGGCTTTTGGGGACGCTAGGTATATATATATATATATATATATATAAAAAAAAAAAAAAACACAAATACCAGCCCTTAGAAGGGCTTTTTGGGGTGCTGATATTACAGCAGTAGTGGACCAAGAACACTGCAAGACCAGGAACACTGACTAACTGTCCCTAGCTTAACAGCAGCAGCAGCAGCAGCAGCTCTCTCCCTATTCTCACTACACACACTGCTTCAGAATGATCTAAGATGGATGCTGCCCTTGCTTATTTATAGGAGGTGGGAGGGTGTGGGAGGGAGGTACGCTGATTGGCTGGAAATGTGTCTGCTGACTGTAAAGTTCAGGGTCAAAGTTTGCCTCAATGATGTCTTATGGGGGGCGGACCGAACATCGCATATGTTCGCCGGCAGCGGCGAACTCGAACATGCTAAGTTCGCCGGGAACTGTTCGCCGGCGAACAGTTCTATACATCTCTAGTTAGCAATAGGGTTAGGGTCAGACCTAGGGCTAGGGTTAGAGTTAGGGTTAGAATTAGGGTTAGGGTTTGGGTTAGGGTTATTTTTAGTGCTTAGGGTTAGAGGGTTAGGGGTAGGGTTAGGGGTAGAATTTAGGGTTAGGGAGTTAGGGTTAGGGTTAGATACTTAGGGTTATGGTTAGGGTTAGGGCTAGGGGATAGGGTTAGGGTGAGATACTTAGGGTTAGGGTTAGGTTTAGGGTAAGGGTTAGGGGTTACGGTTAGGGTTAGATACTTAGGGTTAGGCTTAGGGTTAGATACTTAGGGTTAGAGTTTTAGGATTAGGGTAAGGGTTAGGGTTAGAGGGTTAGGGTGTTACAGTTAGTGCTATGGTTAGAGTTAGAGGGTTAGGGTTAGAGTTGAGGTTAAGGTTAGGGTTAGTGTTTAGGGTTAGGGGTTAAGGTTAGGGGTTAATGGTTAGGGTTAGGGTTGGTGAGGTTTGGGTTAGGGTTAGGGCTTGTCTAGGGCTAGGATTGGGGGTTAGGGGTTAGGGTTAGATACTTAGGGTTAAGGTTAGTTACATAGGGTTAGGGTTAGATACATAGGGTTCGGTTTAGATACCTAGGGTTAGCGTTAGGGGTTGGGGCTTGGTTTAGATATAGAGGGCTAGGGTTAGATACATAGGGTTAGGGTTCGGTTTTGATACATAGTGTTAGGGTTACAGTTAGATATGGGTTAGGGGGTTAGGGATAGAGGGTTAAGGTTAGGGTTAGGGATGGGTTAGGAGTTAGGGTTAGGGGTTAGGGATGGGTTAGGGGTTAGGAGTTAGGGTTAGGAGGTTAGGGTTAGATAGGGTACGTTTTAAGGTTGGATAGGGTTTGGTGTTAGATTTAGGGTCTAGGGTTAGGGTTAAGGGTTAGATTTAGAGGGTTAGGGGTTATGGTTAGGGTTATGGCTTAGGGTTAGGGTCAGACCTATTGTTAGAGTTAGGGTTAGAATTAGGGTTAGGGCTAGGGTTAGGGTTAGGGTTATTTTTACTGCTTAGAGTTAGAGGGTTAGGGTTAGAGGGTTAGGGGTAGGGTTAGAATTTAGGGTTAGGGGGGTTAGGGTTAGATAGGGTTTGTTTTAAGGTTGGATAGGGTTTGGGGTTAGAGTTAAGGTTAGGGTTACGGTTTAGGGTTATGGCTTAGGGTTAGCATTAGGTTAAGGTCAGGCCTAGAGCTAGGGTTAGAGTTAGGATTAGCATTAGGGTTAGGGCTAGGGTTACGGCTAGGGTTAGGGTTTTGTTAGTGCTAGGTTTAGAGGGTTAGGATTAGGGTTACAGGGTTAGGGTTAGAATTAGGGTTAGGGTTATTTTTAGGGTTAGGGTTAGAGGGTTAGGGTTAGGGTAAGAGGGTTAGGGTTAAGGTGAGAGGGTTAGGGTTATGGTTAGAAGGTTAGGGCTTAGGTTCTTACTGTTAGGGTTAGTGTTAGAGCATTAGGATTAGGGTAACAGTAAGGGTTAGAGGGTTAGAGTTAGAGGGTTAGGGTTAGGGCTAGGGGATAGGGTTAGGGTGAGATACTTAGGGTTAGGCTTAGGGTAAGGGTTAGGGGTTAGGCTTAGGGTTAGGGTAAGGGTTAGGGATAGGGTTAGATACTTAGGGTTAGGGTTAGAGTTTTAGGATTAGGGTAAGGGTTAGGGTTAGAGGGTTAGGGTGTTACAGTTAGTGTTATAGTTAGGGGGCTAGGGTTAGAGGGTTAGGGTTATGGTTTAGGGTTAGAGTTAGTGTTAGGGTTGGGGTTAAGTTTAGGGTTAGTGGTTAGGGTTAGGGGTTAAGGTTAGGGGTTAATGGTTAGGGTTAGGGTTGGGTGAGGTTTGGGTTAGGGTTAGGGCTTGTCTAGGGCTAGGATTGGGGGTTAGGGGTTAGGGTTAGATACTTAGGGTTAGGGTTAGTTACATCGGGTTAGGGTTAGATACATAGGGTTAGGTATAGATACCTAGGGTTAGCGTTAGGGGGTTAAGGTTAGAGGGTTAGGTTAGGGTTAGGGCTAGGGTTAGATATAGAGGGTTAGGGTTAGATACATAGGGTAAGGGTTTGGATTTGATACATAGTGTTTGGGTTACAGTTAGATATGGGTTAGGGGGTTAGGGATAGAGGGTTAAGGTTAGGGTTAGGGATGACGTTAGGGGTTAGGAGTTAGGGTTAGGGTTTGGGGGTTAGGGTTAGATAGGGTATGTTTTAAGGTTGGATAGGGTTTGGGGTTAGAGTTAGGGTCTAGGGTTAGGTTTAGAGGGTTAGGGGTTATGGTTAGGGTTATGGCTTAGGGTTAGCAATATTGTTAGGGTCAGAACTAGGGCTAGGGTTAGAGTTAGGGTTAGAATTAGGGTTAGGGCTAGGGTTAGGGTTATTTTTAGTGCTTAGGGTTAGAGGGTTAGGGTTTGAATTTAGGGTTAGAGGGTTAGGGTTAGGGGGTTAGGGTTAGATAGGGTTTTTTTAAGGTTGGATAGGGTTTGGGGTTAGAGTTAGGGTTAGGGTTTAGGGTTTGGGTTAAAGGTTAGGGTTAAGGGTTAGGGTTATGGCTTAGGGTTAGCATTAGGGTTAGAGTCAGGCCTAGAGCTAGGGTTAGAGTTAGGATTAGCATTAGGGTTAGGGCTATGGTTACGGCTAGGGTTAGGGTTTTTTTAGTGCTAGGTTTAGAGGGTTAGGATTAGGGTTACAGGGTTAGGGTTAGAGGGTTAGGGATAGGGTTAGGGTTAGAATTTAGGGTTAGGGAGTTAGGGTTAGGGGGGTTAGAATTAGATAGAGTTTGTTTTAAGGTTTGATAGGGTTTGGGGTTAGAGTTAGGGTTTAGGGTTTGGGTTAAAGGTTAGGGTTAAGGGTTAGTGTTAGGGTTATGGCTTAGGGTTAGCATTAGGGTTAGGGTCAGGCCTAGAGCTAGGGTTAGAGTTAGGATTAGCATTAGGGTTAGGGCTATGGTTATGGCTAGGGTTAGGGTTTTTTTAGTGCTAGGTTTAGAGGGTTAGGATAAGGGTTACAGGGTTAGGGTTAGAATTAGGGTTAGGGTTTGGGTTAGGGTTATTTTTAGTGCTTAGGGTTAGAGGGTTAGGGGTAGAATTTAGGGTTAGGGAGTTAGGGTTATGGTTAGGCTTAGGGTTAGGGTTAGGGGATAGGGTTAGGGTTAGATACTTCGGGTTAGGGTTAGGCTTAGGGTTAGGGTTAGGGCTAGGGGATAGGGTTGGGTGAGATACTTAGGGTTAGGTTTAGGGTAAGGGTTAGGGTTAGATACTTAGGGTTAGGCTTAGGGCTATGGTTAGACACTTAGGGTTAGGGTTAGAGTTTTAGGATTAGGGTAAGGGTTAGGGTTAGAGGGTTAGGGTGTTACAGTTAGTGCTATGGTTAGAGTTAGAGGGTTAGGGTTTAGGGTTAGGGTTGAGGTTAAGGTTAGGGTTAATGGTTAGGGTTAGGGGTTAAGGTTAGGGGTTAGGGGTTAATGGTTAGGGTTAGGGTTGGGTGAGGTTTGGGTTAGGGCTTGTCTAGGGCTAGGATTGGGGGTTTGGGGTTAGGGTTAGATACTTAGGGTTAGGGTTAGTTACATAGGGTTAGGGTTAGATACATAGGGTTAGGTTTAGATACCTAGGGTTAGCGTTAGGGGGTTAGGGTTAGAGGGTTAGGTTAGGGTTAGGGCTTGGGTTAGATATAGAGGGTTAGGGTTAGATACATAGGGTTAGGGTTCGGTTTTGATACATAGTTTTAGGGTTACAGTTAGAGTTAGGGTTAGGGAGTTAGGGTTAGGGTTAGATAGGGTACGTTTTAAGGTTGGATAGGGTTTGGGGTTAGAGTTAGGGCCTAGGGTTAGGGTTAAGGGTTAGGTTTAGAGGGTTAGGGGTTATGGTTAGGGTTATGGCTTAGGGTTAGCATTAGGGTAAGGGTCAGACCTATTGTTAGAGTTAGGGTTAGAATTAGGGTTAGGGCTAGGGTTAGGGTTATTTTTACTGCTTAGGGTTAGAGGGTTAGGGTTAGAGGGTTAGGGGTAGAATTTAGGGTTAGGGGGGTTAGGGTTAGATAGGGTTTGTTTTAAGGTTGGATAGGGTTTGGGGTTAGAGTTAGGGTTAGGGTTAAGGTTAAGGGTTAGGGTTAGCATTAGGTTTAGGGTCAGGCCTAGAGCTAGACCCTAAGGGTTAGACCCTAGCATTAGGGTTAGGGCTATGGTTACGGCTAGGGTTAATGTTTTTTTAGTGCTAGGTTTAGAGGTTTAGGATTAGGGTTACAGGATTAGGGTTAGAATTAGGGTTAGGGTTATTTTTAGGGTTAGGGTTAGAGGGTTAGGGTTAGGGGGTTAGGGTAAGAGGGTTAGGGTTAAGGTGAGAGGGTTAGGGTTATGGTTAGAAGGTTAGGACTTAGGGTTAGGTTCTTACTGTTAGGGTTAGTGTTAGAGCATTAGGATTAGGGTAAGGGTAAGGGTTAGAGGGTTAGGGTTAGGGGGTTAGGGTTAGGGCTAGGGGATAGGGTTAGGGTGAGATACTTAGGGTTAGGGTTAGGCTTAGGGTAAGGGTAAGGGATAGGGTTAGATACTTAGGGTTAGGGTTAGAGTTTTAGGATTAGGGTAAGGGTTAGGGTGTTACAGTTAGGGTTATGGTTAGAGTTATGGCACTTTTCCACTGCAAGTACCGGCTAGTACCGGCTCGGCTCTACTCGGCCCTGCTTGGCCTGGTTTGCTTTTCCACTGCCGGTACCGCATGGTATAGTGTCGGAAAGGTTCGGTACGGTACGGTATAGGTTTGTTTTTCCACTAAAGTAGTACTAAAGTTAAGTGGGTGGGATAACAACGGGGTGGGTGTGATTCTCTGACCAATCAGTGGCTAGTAGTGACTGCATGCAAAGGATTATTGTGGGATATGGTACCAGTTTGGTACCTGTTGGAACCACAATCGAGTAGGTACTGTTTTTTCAGAGCCGTACCGTACCGTTCGGTTCCATGCAGTGGAAAAGCAAACCTATACCGTACCGAACCGTTCCGACCCTATACCATGCGGTACCGCAGTGGAAAAGCACAAAAGCGTGCCGAGCCGGTACGGTTCTATGCAGTGGAAAAGCGCCATTAGAGGGCTAGGGTTAGAGGGTTAGGGTTATGGTTTAGGGTAAGTGTTAGGGTTGGGGTTAAGGTTAGGGTTAGTGGTTAGGGTTAGGGTTGGGTGAGGTTTTGGCTAGGGTTAGGGCTTGTCTAGGGCTAGGATTTGGGGTTAGGGGTTAGGGTTAGATACTTAGGGTTAGGGTTAGATACATAGGGTTAGGGTTAGATACATAGGGTTAGGTTTAGATACCTAGGGTTAGCGTTAGGGGGTTAGGGTTAGAGGGTTAGGGTTATGGCTTAGGGTTAGCATTAGGGTTAGGGTCAGGCCTAGAGCTAGGGTTAGAGTTAGGATTTGCATTAGGGTTAGGGCTATGGTTACGGCTAGGGTTAGGGGTTATTTTAGTGCTAGGTTTAGAGGGTTAGAATTAGGGTTAGGGTTATTTTTAGGGCTAGGGTTAGGATTAGAGGGTTAGGGTTAGAGGATTAGGATTAGTGTTATGGCTTAGGGTTAGGGTTAGGGTTAATGTTATGGTTAGGGTTATGGCTTAGGGTTAGGGTCTAATTTAAAATGTGAGAGGGGGATATGAAATTTACCTTCGGGCTGAAGCCCCTGGTCTTTTCCCCACCTAGCAATGCCCCTGCGTGGTGTGGTGGAAGGAGCACTTATCTGAAACATTCTACTGTTTATCCAGTACAGTATTTTTCACCATATGTTGGGACTGTGATTCACTCACTGATTGTAGGGTGAATGTACTAGTGAGCTGGTGGATATTCAGAGTCTAGCGCTACTAATGTGATGATGTATTGTGCTCTATTTATGGACTATTCTCTCATTTCATGATTATTAGATTGATGGACTTATATAGTATTTGCTGGACATTTATTTATTGTTTAGGACTTCATAGGCGCTGGGTGTGATTTTATAAATTGATACATTTTATATTTTGACTATATTTGGAATATCGGTAATATCGGCAGGTTCCGGGGCCGATACCGATATATATCGGGAAAAGTGAATATCGGCCCTCCCATAATCGGCTTTGCCGATAATCGGTCGATCCCTAATTCAGAGTCATTGGATCCTTCTTCCCCAGCTCAAGAAGAAGAGCTCCATGCTTTAGCAATACCTGTGAGCTATGAAAAGACTTTACATTTATACAGATAGAGATTTACAGAGCTTTTGGTTCCATTTGAAGGGCCAGAAGTTTGTTTTTACTTCGGCAGGTAAACCAATCAAACATGCTAGGTTAAGTGATTGGCTGTCTTCAGCCTTCCAGCTTCTTACTAAGGTAGCAATACTAACATTAAAACTCACACATGGAAGCAGCTTGACCCATGGACCGTGTCATAAGTCAAGGCAGTTATGGCTATCTTAGTAAATGAGTGTGGGATAGTGCCAGGGTTCACCATAGTTGTTTTTTATAATGACCGTTTCTTGTTTTACCTGTTACCAAAGGTGTTACCAAAAGCTGAACATCCCTTCCAGAGATTACAAAAGGTTATATCAAGATGCCCAAGTCAGGATCTTATGAGTATGCATTTTATCTGCATGGACATGTTTTCTGGATGGCCAGAGGCAAATACTACTGCAAAGGCCACAGTAAAAGGTGTTTTTAGAAGTAGTTTGTAAGTACGGAGTCCCAGAAGCTAGAGAGTAACAGAGGAACTATTTTTATGAGAGAGTCCTTACAAAAAGTTTTGAGGTTTTATTTTACACCTCCTACCATCTACAATGTAGTGGAAAAAGTAGAGTAAGAAACTAGAAAACGATTGCCTGAATGTCTTCACATATTTTTTTATTAAGCCGTAAGGGGATTTGTCTCAGCAGCTGAAGGCCTCCTTTCAGATCTCACAGAGAATGTTTCTGGTCTACAAGCTCATTTATGTGTTTTCTCCCCAATTCCAGATCCTAAACGTTTGGAAGGATCTGATAAACTAAAGCCAGGTGACTTGTGGATTGTTAAGACATTTATAAATATATATATTTAATGTGATTTGAAAAGTAGTTCAGTCATGTTGAAGTCCTATTGTCTTCTATACGTCTTCCATTTTATGTAGAATTGTCTGTGATCACCTATGCTAATAAGTCAGCATGTTCACAATTAAGCTAGAAGGCCATTCTGGCCATAGGAGTGTGCAGCCAATTACTCTGTAAATATTTTTTATCAATCGTTTTTTTACAATGAAAAGTCATTTTGTCTGGATTGCTTCCCCGACTCCAGGGGATCTCCTCCGCCTTCCTACCTTGGGCGCTACGATCCAGGTGTCCAAAGAGGCCTTCCTTGGCACCTCAGTCTCGCCATTACCATCTCCCATGACTCCAGTCCTCGGCAATCCTGAGATTCCTCCCGGTTCCCAGAACCCCCAGTTCCAGTGATTGGTCTCGGGTGGCGGTACTCGTGTTTGGGATTTTCTTGGGGATGATGGAAATCTAGTTCCGAGTGCGGTTGCATCTGCTGCCGACCCCCCCCCCATCCCCCTGGACTTCTGGTGTAGTTTTCAATTAAGACATTTCCTGCATCACTGCAACCGCAAGCCGGGTATTTCCCGGCAACTCACGAAGTTGGAATCCATTTGTCAGAGGGGAGAACCAATCCGTCACGGCCTTTCTATTCTCTACAAGGCCTTGCTTCGCCCGGCATCTGATTTTTGCCCTCAGTTTCTTTCCCAATGGGAATCTGACCTCAACAATCTCAGGCTTCCCAAAATGAGAAGATTTTGTATTTTGCGCAAAAATCCTCCATAGCTTCAAAGTTCAGGAAACTGGGTACAAGATCCTGAACAGATGGTATAGGGTGCCCACAACTCTCCATCAATATTTCCCGCAGGTTCCAGATATATGCTGGCGCTGCAATGGTGAACGGGGCACCATACTGCACATTTTTTGGATGTGCCTAAAACTCAAACCCTTTTGGCAGACAGTGACTGACACCATTATACATCTGACCAATGTGGATCTGGCAGACGACCCAGCGGCATGCCTGCTCCACCTCACGCAGAGGCCGATCAAGAAATACAAATTCTCCCTGACCATTCAACTCCTGAATGCAGCCAGGGCCTGCATTCCTGTCTGTTGGAGATCGGTACACCTGCCAACGAGGTCTCTCTGGTATACTAAAATAAATGAACTCATGGACATGGAAGACCTTACAGCCACTCATCACGGTAGGGAGGGGTCCTTTTGTGACACCTGGGGACCTTGTCTGTACTTTGTTGGTACAGATGCATATCTACAGGAGGCCACACGGCATGACGTTTCTGTGTGAGTGATGCCTGGCAGCCCCCGGGGGTGGGGGCATGGATCCCTTCTCCTTTACAGTCATTTACCCTCCTTTCTTTTATTGCCTTTCTCTTTTACCTGTTCCCATTTCCACTATATCCCAACCTCATTCTCTGTATAGTTGGCGCTCACATTACACCACTCATAACCACTGAATCCACGACATGGACATGGAAGACCTTACAGCCACTCATCACGGTAGGGAGGGGTCCTTTTGTGACACCTGGGGACCTTGTCTGTACTTTGTTGGTACAGACGCATACAGACTACAGGAGGCCGCACGGCATGATGTTTCTGTGTGAGTGATGCCTGGCAGCCCCCGGGGGTGGGGGCACGGATCCCTTCTCCTTTACAGTCATTTACCCTCCTTTCTTTTATTGCCTTTCTCTTTTACCTGTTCCCATTTCCACTATATCCCAACCTTATTCTCTGTATAGTTGGCGCTCACATTACACCACTCATAACCACTGAATCCACGAATCCTCTTCCTGTAGTGCCATCCCATGTTTCTTACTACGGGACTACCATCCCTTGACCCGCATATCTGTTTCCGAATACTCGAGCAGCATGTCTCTTTTTATTTTTCTGCAATGGGGATTGTGCCCCTTAAAACCTGCATTACATGCTCAAGATGGTCCATTTCAAGGGGTGTCTATTATGGAGACACGATGACCCTTTGCACTGGTAATCATTGACCCTTCCTGATCCTTGGGTCATAGTTTTATACCTTGCTGGCCAGTTTTTGTCCTGCACATGAAGTTCTATTACCCTATGTGGAATATGATTATGGTTGATTTTGCTGCCTATTGTTTGTAGTCACCGGTTGACCTTAAAATATTATATTCTTGCAAACTGTTCTATGCATACCTTGTACTGTACACTGTAAGAGGTGAGGTTGTAAAGGAAATTTTTACATGCTGTATATTATTGTATTTTATTTTGTATGTATTGCACACGGCACTAATAATGTTTGCATTATTTCGAGTCCTGATTAGAATTAGCCTGCCTATGTTACGCCCCTTGTTACCATAAAAGTACAATTGTAACAATAATGTGATACCTACATAATCATGTGTATAAAAGCCTTCGACAAGACACAAAAAAATTCCAAGCTCTCCTTAGCGACCAGTCAGCGACCAACCAAATTGACCTATCCAACCATATGCATTAAAAACAGGGGTTTAGTTGCACCCATTTGCAAATACATGCGTAAGTCACAAAGCCCCGTCAAGGCACCCCATTTTTTGTGGTCCTAACTCTAAATTCTGTGTCTCCATATAAAAGCCTTCAACTGCGTCAAATAAAACAGAAGAGTTCATTGGGAAAGATGCGGAGTGTATCTTTTTGTGTCTGTTCCCTACTGTAGTAGTTATTTGGAACCACCAATCAATATGAGGATAGGAGTTGCCTTTCTACAAAATGTCCAGAAGAGTCCCCACATAGGATTGTTACTCTTTATTGCTTTCACAAAATATCCCATAAAGAGAACCAGTCACCAGTTACAACTTTTCAATTTATCTGACTTCATTGAAACATTCATTTTTTTTATCACAGGTATTTCTATACTGCGGACAATTTACACATTTATATTGCACATTCAGATCAGCCCTCTAGGATCTTATAATCTAAAGTCGGCCATAGAAGGATTGAACCTCGGCTGATTCAGCAGGGACAGGCCTGAGATTCAATCCATCCATGGACAGGCTGGTTGTATTGAAATCGATTGACTTCAGTACAATCAGCCTTTCGGATTTTTGTCATGTGATCAGTGCCAGAGGCTATGGCCGCCAGCAGTGATCATTCTATTCTTCCGGCAGAGAATGCTTCCCACTGGCAGAACACAATGGCACTATGGAAGGGATTCCCCCATCTGTGTTGATGGGGAAATTGAGCAATTTTATTAAGTTCCACCCATTGTGGAAAGAAAGAAAATGGCATAATCTATGGCAGGGATCTCCAAACTACGACCCTCCAGCTGTTGCGAAAGTACACGTCCAATGAGGCATTGTAAAACTCTGACATTCACAGACATGATTAGGCACAATGGGAATTGCAGTTCCTTAACAACTGGAGGGCCATAGTTAGGCAGCCCATAGATCAGGGGTCTCCTAAGTCCCTAAGGTTGGCCATAGAGGAGTGCTTTTTATTCTTTTTCAATCAGCCAGCGGGCTGATCAGAAAAAACGAATGAAATCCCCACCCCCATCTGTTCACATAAAAAAAAGAACCTCTAAAGAAACAGTTATATAGGACCGACATTAACAGTACCACACCAACAAGTATTGTTAGGTTAAAATTTTATTACAATATCCAATAACAAAATCCCACAGAAGGGTCTAAATTGAAAATGTAGAAAACACTATAGAGTTTGATAACGTGGTATAGACAGTTACAGGATGATTCATGTTATCACAATAGCCAAATATAGTCATTCCCTCAATATTATGGTCTCAGGATGGAAAGTGGCAGTAGTAGCATCTCGGCTGTTTCTTCGACTCGTTTCACAGGACAGAGCCTTCTTCTTCTTCAGGAAGAGCAGCTTTGGTAGATTTAACTGTCTCCTTACATGAAAACATATACTGTTGAAGCTGTATACAACATATGGAAGCATATACGAGCTGTTTCTTCGACTTGTTTCACAGGACAGAGCATAGAAACATAGAATGTGTCGGCAGATAAGAACCATTTGGCCCATCTAGTCTGCCCAATATATCTGAATCCTATGAATAGTCCCTGGCCCTATCTTATATGAAGGATAGCCTTATGCCTATCCCATGCATGCTTAAACTCCTTCACTGTATTTGCAGCTACCACTTCTGCAGGAAGGTTATTCCATGCATCCACTACTCTCTCAGTAAAGTAATACTTCCTCATATTACTTTTAAACCTTTGCCCCTCTAATTTAAAACTGTGTCCTCTTGTGGTAGTTTTTCTTCTTTTAAATATGCTCTCCTCCTTTACCGAGTTGATTCCCTTTATGTATTTAAAGGTTTCTATCATATCCCCTCTGTCTCTTCTTTCTTCCAAGCTATACATGTTAAGGTCCTTTAACCTTTCCTGGTAAGTTTTTTCCTGCAATCCATGTACTAGTTTAGTAGCTCTTCTCTGAACTCTCTCTAGAGTATCTATACCCTTCTGGAGATATGGCCTCCAGTACTGCGCACAATACTCCAAGTGAGGTCTCACCAGTGTTCTTTACAGCGGCATAAGCACTTCTCTCTTTCTACTGCTTATACCTCTCCCTATACATCCAAGCATTCTGCTGGCATTTTGTGCTGCTCTATTACATTGTCTTCCCACCTTTAAGTCTTCTGAAATAATTACTCCTAAATCCCTTTCCTCAGATACTGAGGTCAGGACTGTGTTAAATATTCTATATTCTGCCCTTGGGTTTTTACGCCCCAGGTGCATTATCTTGCACTTATCCACATTAAATTTTAGTTGCCAGAGTTCTGACCATTCTTCTAGTTTTCCTAAATCCTTTTCCATTTGGCGTTTCCCTCCAGGAACATCAACCCTGTTACATATCTTTGTGTCATCAGCAAAAAGACAAACCTTTCCATCGAGGCCTTTTGCAATATCACTTATGAAGATATTAAACAAAATTGGTCCCAGTACAGATCCCTGAGGTACCCCACTGGTAACATGACCTTGTTCTGAATGTTCTCCATTGACTACAACCCTCTGTTGTCTGTCACTCAGCCACTGCCTAATCCACTCAACAATATGGGAGTCCATGCTCAATGACTGCAGTTTATTGATAAGTCTTCTATGTGGGACAGTGTCAAAAGCCTTACTAAAATCTAGATATGCAATGTCTACTGCACCTCCACCGTCTATTATTTTAGTCACCCAGTCAAAAAAATCTATAAGATTTGTTTGGCATGATCTCCCTGAAGTAAACCCATCCATGGGATTTAAGATGTTCCACAATCCTATCCTTTAATAGGGTTTCCATTAATTTGCCTACTATTGATGTCAGACTCACTGTTCTATAGTTGCTCGATTCCTCCCTACTACCTTTCTTGTGAATGGGCACGACATTTGCCAATGGAAAGTAATCTAGATGTCTTGAACGGTTTACACTGTTATATTTCCTTGGAACTTTTGAGGAAAATTCTTATCACGTTACTATGTGAGATACAGTCGCCAACACTTGCAGGGAGGCCCCAGCGAGATTTGAACTCGCGACCCCTGGTTTACAAGACCAGTGCTCTAACCCCTGAGCTATGGAGCCTTTTTTTTTTTTTTTTCTTCAGGAAGAGCAGCTTTGGTAGATATAACTGTCTCCTTGCATGAAAACATATACTGTTGAAGCTGTATACAACATATGGAAGCATAGTGAGGCCATGAAGGAGAAAAAGCAACATGGACATGTGGACTCCAAGCCACAGATGAGTTCAGGTAGGTGGGGCCTGGGGGGGGGGTAGGAAGCACCACCACCCTGGGTGTGGGGAAGTGAGTGCAGATGGAGCCTGGGGGGAAGCTCCACTGCCCACACTCACGACACACCCAGGGTGGTAGCATGCCCTTGGTGGTAGGTAGGGAACCCGGGAAGAGGCATTGTCACCTTTGGTGGTAGAGTGCAGATAGCAGAGCCTTGTATGAGGTATTGCCATCTTTTTTTGGAGATAGATTCAGGTAGGTGGGGTTTGGGAAAAACAGCACAACCCTGAATGTTGGTGAGTGAGGGCAGATAGAGCCTGGGGGGAAGCTCCACTGCCCACACTCACGCCACATCCGGGTTTTAGCATTTCCTTGGTGGTAGGTGAGGTAGGTAGGGGAGCCTGGGAAGAGGCATTGCCACTTGCGGTGGTACAGTGCGGCTAGCAGAGCCTGGGAAGAGGCATTACCATCCTTTGTGGGAGATGGATGCAGGTAGGTGGGGTCTGGGGAAAGCAGCACAACCCTGGGTGTTGGTGAGTGAGGGCAGATGGAGCCTGGGGGGAAGCTCCACCGCCCACACACACGACACATCCAGGGTTGTAGCATGCCTTTGGTGTTAAATTTAGTAGGTAACAGAGCCTGGGAAGAGGTACTGTCACCTTTGGTGGAAGATGAATTGAGGTAGGTGTGGTCTGGGACAAGTACCCACAGTTGATTCAGAGGAAGGCGAAAAACCCCTGCAAAGCAAAATCAAATTTGCTCTAGCAGGGGGAAAAATTCCTTCCTGATCCCCCGAGAGGCAATCGGCTATTCCCTGGATCAACTTTACCTATAAATGTTAGTAGCCAGTCAGGTAGCTGGGACTTGGGGGAAGCCCCACCACACTGGGTGTGGGGTGGGCAGATGGAGCGTGGGGCCGAAGCAGCCCCATGGTGGTAGGTGAGGAGGGTAGCGGAGCCTGGGAAGAGGCATTGCCCCCCGTGGTGGTAGAGTGCAGATTGCAGAGCCTTGTTTGAGGCATTGTCATCTATTGTGGGAGATAGATGCAGGTAGATGGGGTTTGGGAAAAGCAGCAAAACCCTGAATGTTGGTGAGTGAGGGCAGATAGAGCCTGGGGGGAAGCTCCACTGCCCACACTCACGACACATCCGGGGTTTTAGCATTTCCCTGGTGGGAGGTGAGGTAGGTAGGGGAGCCTTGGAAGAGGCATTGCCACTTTCGGTGGTACAGTGCGGCTAGCAGAGCCTGGGAAGAGGCATTACCATCCTATGTGGGAGATGGGATGCAGGTAGGTGGGGTCTGGGGAAAGCAGCACAACCCTGGGTGTTGGTGAGGGCAGATGGAGCCTGGGGGGAAGCTCCACCGCCCACACACACAACACCTCCAGGGTTGTAGCATGCCTTTGGTGTTAAATTTAGTAGGTAACAGAGCCTGGGAAGAGGTACTGTCTCCTTTGGTGGAAGATGAATTGAGGTAGGTGTGGTCTGGGAGAAGTACCCACAGTTGATTCAGAGGAAGGCGAAAAACCCCTGCAAAGCACAATCAAATTTGCTCTAGCAGGGGGAAAAATTCCTTCCTGATCCCCCGAGAGGCAATCGGCTATTCCCTGGATCAACTTTACCTATAAATGTTAGTAGCCAGTCAGGTAGCTGGGACTTGGGGGAAGCACCACCACACTGGGTGTGGGGTGGGCAGATGGAGCGTGGGGCTGAAGCAGCCCCATGGTGGTAGGTGAGGAGGGTAGCGGAGCCTGGGAAGAGGCATTGCCCCCCTTGGTGGTAGATTGCAGAGCCTTGTATGAGGCATTGTCATCTATTGTGGGAGATAGATGCAGGTAGGTGGGGTTTGGGAAAAGCAGCACAACCCTGAATGTTGGTGAGTGAGGGCAGATAGAGCCTGGGGGGAAGCTCCACTGCCCACACTCACGACACATCCGGGGTTTTAGCATTTCCTTGGTGGTAGGTGAGGTAGGTAGGGGAGCCTGGGAAGAGGCTGTCAGGTCACCTGTGGCCAGGTGACAACTGCACCCTGTTGGAGGCAGGGGCGCAGCGCAAGGTAGTGAACCCTATAGCAGACTGCTGCGGATGGACCAGAACGTGAACCCAAGATTCCCCAGGGAGCGGAGTCTAAGACCCAGCAGGTGTTCACCAGGGCCTCTAGTGGTGAGGATGGACTTTGCTGCAGCTGGGCCCAGGTCGCAGCCCCTGGGGTCCCCCAGGTCACGCTCCGTAGGGAGAGAAGGGAAGCAGCCACTCAGGACACACAGAATGGTGAAGGTTAACCCGAGGTCGGTGTAACAGGCAGACAAGGGTAGTCAAGGGACAGGCCAAAGGTCAGGGTAACAAGCAAACAGGAATAGTCAGGGACAAGCCAAAAGTCGGTACACAGAGGAGTAATTTCAAGCAAACAGGAACAGGAAACTAATACTGTTGAACAGCAAAGCAGGCCTGCAGTGCGTTGGTTAATATAGACTTCCTGTGATGACCTGGGCGGGGCAGGAACAGGAAGTAGAGGTGATAAAAAGGATCCAGAAATGCAGTCTGACCTCTAATACAGACATGGAGGTACAGGTAAGCTTGCCAAGCTCTATTGCAAGTCCATGACAGGCATTGCCACTTTCGGTGGTACAGTGCGGCTAGCAGAGCCTGGGAAGAGGCATTACCATCCTTTCTGGGAGATGGTATGCAGGTAGGTGGGGTCTGGAGAAAGAAGCACAACCCTGGGTGTTGGTGAGTGAAGGGAGATGGAGCCTGGGGGGAAGCTCCACCGCCCACACTCACGCCACATCCGGGGTGTTAGCATGCCCTTGGTGTTAAATTTAGTAGGTAGCAGAGCCTGGGAAGAGGTACTGTCACCTTTGGTGGAAGATGAATTGAGGTAGGTGTGGTCTGGGAGAAGTACCCACAGTTGATTCAGAGGAGGCAATCAGCTATTCCCTGGATCAACTTTACCTATAAATGTTAGTAGCCAGTCAGGTAGCTGGGACTTGGGGGAAGCCCTACCACACTGGGTGTGGGGTGGGCAGATGGAGCGTGGGGCCGAAGCAGCCCCATGGTGATAGGTGAGGAGGGTAGCGGAGCCTGGGAAGAGGCATTGCCCCCCTTGGTGGTAGAGTGCAGATTGCAGAGCCTTGTATGAGGCATTGTCATCTATTGTGGGAGATAGATGCAGGTAGGTGGGGTTTGGGAAAAGCAGCACAACCCTGAATGTTGGTGAGTGAGGGCAGATAGAGCCTGGGGGGAAGCTCCACTGCCCACACTCACGCCACATCCGGGGTTTTAGCATTTCCTTGGTGGTAGGTGAGGTAGGTAGGGGAGCCTGGGAAGAGGCATTGCCACTTTCGGTGGTACAGTGCGGCTAGCAGAGCCTGGGAAGAGGCATTACCATCCTTTGTGGGAGATGGATGCAGGTAGGTGGGGTCTGGGGAAAGCAGCACAACCCTGGGTGTTGGTGAGTGAGGGCAGATGGAGCCTGGGGGGAAGCTCCACCACCCACACTCACGACACATCCAGGGTTTTAGCATGCCTTTGGTGTTAAATTTAGCAGATAACAGAGCCTGGGAAAAGGTACTGTCACCTTTGGTGGAAGATGAATTGAGGTAGGTGAGGTCCGGGAGAGGTACCCACAGTTGATTCAGAGGAAGGCGAAAAACGCCTGCAAAGCACAATCAAATTTGCTCTAGCAGGGGGAAAAATTCCTTCCTGATCCCCCGAGAGGCAATCGGCTATTCCCTGGATCAACTTTACCTATAAATGTTAGTAGCCAGTCAGGTAGCTGGGACTTGGGGGAAGCACCACCACACTGGGTGTGGGGTTGGGTGGGCAGATGGAGCATGGGGCCGAAGCAGCCCCATGGTGGTAGGTGAGGAGGGTAGCGGAGCCTGGGAAGAGGCATTGCCCCCCTTGGTGGTAGAGTGCAGATTGCAGAGCCTTGTATGAGGCATTTTCATCTATTGTGGGAGATAGATGCAGGTAGATGGGGTTTGGGAAAAGCAGCAAAACCCTGAATGTTGGTGAGTGAGGGCAGATAGAGCCTGGGGGGAAGCTCCACTGCCCACACTCACGACACATCCAGGGTTGAAGCATGCCGCTGGTGTTAAATTTAGTAGGTAACAGAGCCTGGGAAGAGGTATGTCACCTTTGGTGATAGATAAGTGTGGGTAGCAGAGCCTGCTAAGAGGCACTGCCCCCCTTGGTGGAAGATGAATTGAGGTAGGTGAAGTCTGGGAGAAGTACCCACAGTTGATTCAGAGGAAGGAAAAAAACCCCTGCAAAGCACAATCAAATTTGCTCTAGCAGGGGGAAAAATTCCTTCCTGATCCCCCGAGAGGCAATCGGCTATTCCCTGGATCAACTTTACCTATAAATGTTAGTAGCCAGTCAGGTAGCTGGGACTTGGGGGAAGCCCCACCACACTGGGTGTGGGGTGGGCAGATGGAGCGTGGGGCCGAAGCAGCCCCATGGTGATAGGTGAGGAGGGTAGCGGAGCCTGGGAAGAGGCATTGCCCCCCTTGGTGGTAGAGTGCAGATTGCAGAGCCTTGTATGAGGCATTGTCATCTATTGTGGGAGATAGATGCAGGTAGGTGGGGTTTGGGAAAAGCAGCACAACCCTGAATGGTGGTGAGTGAGGGCAGATAGAGCCTGGGGGGAAGCTCCACTGCCCACACTCACGCCACATCCGGGGTTTTAGCATTTCCTTGGTGGTAGGTGAGGTAGGTAGGGGAGCCTGGGAAGAGGCATTGCCACTTTCAGTGGTACAGTGCGGCTAGCAGAGCCTGGGAAGAGGCATTACCATCCTTTGTGGGAGATGGATGCAGGTAGGTGGGGTCTGGGGAAAGCAGCACAACCCTGGGTGTTGGTGAGTGAGGGCAGATGGAGCCTGGGGGGAAGCTCCACCACCCACACTCACGACACATCCAGGGTTTTAGCATGCCTTTGGTGTTAAATTTAGCAGGTAACAGAGCCTGGGAAGAGGTACTGTCACCTTTGGTGGAAGATGAATTGAGGTAGGTGTGGTCTGGGGAAAGCAGCACAACCCTGGGTGTGGGGTTGGGCAGGCAGATGGAGCGTGGAGCCGAAGCAGCCCCATGGGGGTAGGTGAGGAGTGTAGCGGAGCCTGGGAAGAGGCATTGACACCCTTGGTGGTAGGTGAGGTAGGTAGGGGAGCCTGGGAAGAGGCATTGCCACTTTTGGTGGTAGAGTGTGGCTAGCAGAGCCTGGGAAGAGGCATTACCAACCTTTGTGGGAGGTGGATGTAGGAAGGGGGATCTGGGGAAAGCAGCACAACCATGGGTGTTGGTGAGTGAATGCAGATGGAGCCTGGGGGGAAGCTCCACTGCCCACACTCACGCCACATCCGGGGTAGTAGCTAGGCTAGTGACAGTATCAGATTTTCATACTGCAATTAATTGATTAAGGTTTTGCCACGGTATACGATATTATCACGGTATTCAATTATAATTATTACATTTCTACCTCACTTGAATTTCATTGCTGAATTTAGGGACTTTGGTTTACTTTGAAGGCATAGCAGCTCAAGCCCATTCGAATCAATGGGCTGCTATGCCTGTGCAAATGTGGGTCACCAACCCGCATACATGTGAATCAGGCCTAAAGCAATAGTAAGGTATTTTACAAATAAAAACACAGCTCCTCCTGCAGGTTTAACCACTTCTGGACCGCAAGGATTTGCCCCCTTAATGACCAGGCTATCAGAGCCGAGCACCAGAACCAGTCATCACCAGGTAGGCCAGACACTGCTTGATGGCTATATAATAATGTAATGTGGGCTGCTATGCCTGTGCATCTATATATATATTCTACTATGCCCACGTATGTGTGTATGTCTCTCTCTCTCTATATATATATATATAAATATATATAATATCTATCTATCTTATTCTTTCTATCTATCTTATTCTTTCTATCTATCTTAATCAATCTCTTATTATTTCTATCTATCTTATTCTAACTTATCTTATTCTAACTTATCTTATTCTAACTATCTTACTCTAACTATCTATCTTATTCTATCTATCTATCTTATTCTAACTATCTTATTCTATCTATCTTATTCTTTCTATCTATCTTATTCTTTCTATCTATCTTATTCTATCTGCAGAGACTTGCTTGTATTAGGCAGTGTTTCTGTCTGTGTCTGAGCCCTGGAAGAAGCATGTGGGTGTGTACTGGGAGCCATCTGATTGGTTACAGGGAGGAGCTAAGCTCTCACTCTAGGATCATATTACCAGAGCTGTCTCTGTTGAGCGAGTGAATGAGTCATCCAGCTCACTGAAATCTATAATTTCAAAAGGCAGACTTGAGGAGCAGAGAAACACGGTATTTTAAAAATGACCACAATATCAATACCGTGGGTATGCAATACCGTGATATATCGAATTACCGAAAACCGGCACATCTCTAGTTCTGTGGAAAGCAGCACAACCCTGGGTGTTGGTGAGTGATGGCAGATGGAGCCTGGGGGGAAGCTCCACTGCCCACACTCATGCCACATCCAGGGTATTAGCATGCCCTTGGTGGTAGGTGAGGTAGGTAGTGGAGCCTGGTAAGAGGCATTGACACCCTTGGAGGTAGGTGAGGTAGGTAGGGGAGCCTGGGAAGAGGCATTGTCACCCTTGGTGGTAGAGTGCAGATAGCAGAGCCTGGGAAGAGGCATTACCATCCTTTGTGGGAGATAGATGCAGGTAGGTGGGGTTTGGGAAAAGCAGCACAACCCTGGGGGTTGGTGAGTAAGGGCAGATGGAGCCTGGGGGGAAGCTCCACTGCCCACACTCACGACACATTCAGGGTGGTAGCATGCCCTTAGTGTTAAATTTAGTAGGTAACAGAGCATGGGAAGAGGTACTGCCACTCTTGGTGGTAGGTAGGGGAGCCTGGGAAGAGGCATTGCCACTTTTGGTGGTAGAGTGAGGCTAGCAGAGTGTGGGAAGAGGCATTGCCATCCTTTAAGGGAGGTGTATGCAGGTAGGTGGGTTCCGTGGAAAGCACCACAACCCTGGGTGTTGGTGAGTGAGGGCAGATGGAGCCTGGGGGGAAGCTCCACCGCCCACTCTCACGCCACATCCGGGGTGGTAGGTGAGGTAGGTAGGGGAGCCTGGTAAGAGGCATTGCCACTTTTGGTGGTAGGTGAGGTAGGAAGGGGAGCCTGGGAAGAAGAATTGTCACCCTTAGTGGTAGGTGAGGTTGGTAGGGGAGCCTTTGCCACTCTTGGTGGTAGAATGCGGCTAGAAGAGCTTTCCATTAGGCATTACCATCCTTTGTGGGAGATGGATGCAGGTAGGTTGGGTCTGGGAAAAGCACCACAACCATGCTGGGATTTTTACTACATCTATAGAAAAACCCATGCTGGGATCTGTAGTACATCTATAGAAAAATCAATGCTGGGATCTGTAGTCCATCTATAGAAAAATCCATTTGTGGGAGATGGGATGCAGATAGGTGGGGTCTGGGAAAAGCAGCACAACCCTGGGTGTTGGTGAGTGAGGGGAGATGGAGCCTGGGGGGAAGCTCCACCGCCCACACTCACGCCACATCCGGGGTGTTCGCATGCCCTTGGTGTTAAATTTAGTAGGTAGCAGAGCCTGGGAAGAGGTACTAAAACCCTTGGTGGTAGGTGAGGTAAATAGGGGAGCCTCGGAAGAGGCATTGACACCCTTGGTGGTAAGTGAGGTAGGTAGGGGAGCCTGGGAAGAGGCATTGACACCCTTGGTGGTAGGTGAGGTAGGTAGGGGAGCCTGGGAAGAGGCATTGTCAGCCTTGGTGGTAGAGTGCAGATAGCAGAGCCTGGGAAGAGGCATTACCATCCTTTGTGGGAGATAGATGCAGGTAGGTGGGGTTTGGGAAAAGCAGCACAACCCTGGGGGTTGCTGAGTAAGGGTTAGGGGTGTGGGGTTGGGTGGGCAGATGGAGCGTGGGGCCGAGGCAGCCCCGTGGTTGTAGACGAGGAGGGTAGCAGAGCCTGGGAAGAGGCACTGCCACCCTTGGTTGGAGATGAGTGCGGGAGGGGGGGTGTCAGTGTGCGGAGAGGAGGGAAGATCTCCCCACACACACAGCACTGCTCTCCGGAGTCGGGTACAATCATTGTCTGTACTGCAGCCGGCATGTCTGTGTGTCCCTGAGGAAGTACAACTCTCAGCATACACTGTAAGTAATGGGTCCCAGTGTGAAATAGGATGCTATGGGACTACATATGCCAGCATGTTTTTTTCTATGGAGGAACTACAGATCTCAGCAATACCCCTGGGGTATGTAGAGATTGCTGGGATCTATAGAAAAATCCATTATAGGATTTGTAGTACATCTATAGAATAATCTATGCTGGGATTTGTACGTGCTTCCACACTGGGACCCATTACTTACAGAGTATGCTGAGAGTTGTACTTCCTCAGGGACACACAGACATGCAGGCTGTAGTACGGACAATGATTGTACCCGACTCCGGAGGGCAGATCTGTGTGTGTGGGGAGATCTTCCCTCCTCTCCGCACACTGACACCCCCCCTCCCGCACTCATCTCCCACCAAGGGTGGCAGTGCCTCTTCCCAGGCTCTGCTACCCTCCTCGCCTACAACCACGGGGCTGCCTCGGCCCCACGCTCCATCTGTCCACCCAACCCCACACCCCTAACCCTTACTCACCAACCCCCAGGGTTGTGCTGCTTTTCCCAACCCCCACCTACCTGCATCTATCTCCCACAAAGGATGGTAATGCCTCTTCCCAGGCTCTGCTATTTGCACTCTACCACCAAGGGTGACAATGCCTCTTCCCAGGCTGCCCTACCTACCTCACCTACCACCAAGGGTGTCAATGCCTCTTCCCAGGCTCCCCTATCTACCTCACGTACCACCAAGGGTGTCAATGCCTCTTCCCGGACTGCCCTACCCTCCTTACCTACAACCAAGAGGCTGCCTCGGCCCCACGCTCCATCTGCCCACTCATGTATGTATATGTGTACGTGTGTGTGTGTGTATGTATGTATATGTGTACGTGTGTGTGTGTATGTATATGTGTACGTGTGTGTGTATATGTGTACATGTGTGTGTGTGTGTGTATGTATATGTGTACATGTGTGTATGTATGTATATGTGTAAGTGTGTGTGTATATGTGTAAATGTGTGTGTGTGTGTATGTATGTGTACATGTGTGTGTATGTAGTATACGTGTGTGTGTGTGTGTATATATGTATGTATATGTGTACATGTGTATATATATGTATATGTGTACATGTGTGTGTATGTATGTGTATGTATGTACATGTGTGTGTATGTATATGTGTACATGTGTGTGTGTATATGTGTACATGTATGTGTGTGTGTACATGTATGTGTGTGTACGTATGTACATGTGTCTGTATGTAGGTGTGTGTGTGTGTGTGTACATGTGTGTGCATATGTGTACATGTATGTGTGTGTACGTATGTACATGTGTCTGTATGTAGGTGTGTGTGTGAGTGTGCATGTACAGTATGTATGTTTTAATCCTGACCCCCCCATTTTCCTGTACCATTAGACCTGCTTTTGTAGGGCTTGTTTGTGATAGCAGCAAGGACTGCTGCTACTCTGAAAAGCAATCCATGCTCAGATTGCTTTTCAGAAGCATTTAAAGAGGAAGTAAACCCTCCTCTGCAAGTTGTACCTATAGGTGATCCTATGATAAGGCTTACCTATAGGTACTGTAAATATCTCCTAAACATGTACCGTTTAGGAGATATTTACCTTACATGCATCCAGTGAAATCACTGGCGCATGCGCTCTGAAGGAACGGCCGTTGGTGCCGTGTTCCTTCAGAGCCCCGTGCCGTCGGCTCCCGTGCGCATGCGCGGGAGTGAAGTAATCGCGGGTCCAGCCAATCAGATGGCCGGATGCTGCAAACCCGGAAGAAGGGTGACAGAATATGTCACCCACGAGAGAGGTGAGCGGTCGACGATTCGTTCTTAGGTAAGTATTTCATAATGAGCTAGTATGCAATCCATACTAGCTCATTATGTGTTTGTCTTTCAGGTGTACTTTAAAAAAAAAGTTCACATCCGCCAAAAAAAACTGACAGGCGGATCTGAACGGTCCGCCTGTGTGAAAGGGGCCTTAAAGAGGAAGTAAACCCTCCTCTGCAAGTTGTACCTATAGGTGATCCTATGATAAGGCTTACCTATAGGTACTGTAAATATCTCCTAAACATGTACCGTTTAGATCTTTACCTTACATGCAGCCAGTGACATCATTGGTGCATGCGCTCTGAAGGAACGGCCGCTTTTGCTGTTCCTTCAGAGCCCCGTGCCGTGACCGACGGCTCCCGCGCGCGGGAGTGACGTCACCGCGGCTCCGGCCAATCAGATGGCCGGATGCCGCGATCCCAGAAGACGGGCGACTGGACATGTCGCCCGTCATAGAGGTAAGCGGACGGCACGGGCTCGTTCTAAGGTAAATATTTCATAATGAGCTAGTATGCGATGCATACTAGCTCATTATGTGTTTCTCTTTCAGGGTAAAAAAAAAATAAATAAATAAATTTTTCGGTTTACAACCTCTTTAAGAGCAGAGCATTTGTCTGTGTGTCAGAAACAAGCACGATTTTGCACGTTCCGTGACACACAGTAATGTGAACCAAGCCTTGGAAGGGGGTGCCTCAAGAGTGAAAATAATTTTCAAGGGCGCCCTGACTGAAAAAAGATTGAGAAACACTGATCTATACAATAACCCATGCTGGGATTTGTGGGAAATGGATGCAGGTAGATGGGGTCTGGGGAAAGCAGCACAACCCTGGGTGTTTGTGAGTGAAGCACGATGGAGCATGGGTGGTAGCATGCCCTTGGTGGTAGGTAGGGCAGCCTAGGAAGAGGCATTGTCACCCTTAGTGGTAGGTGAGGTAGGTAGAGGGCAGTCCGGGAAGAGGCATTGACACCCTTGGTGGTAGGTGAGGTAGGAAGGGGAGCCAGGGAAGAGGCATTGACACCCTTGGTGGTAGGTGAGGTAGGTAGGGCAGCCTGGGAAGAGGCATTGTCACCCTTGGTGGTAGAGTGCAGATAGCAGAGCCTGGGAAGAGGCATTGCCGTCCTTTGTGGGAGATAGATGCAGGTAGGTGGGGGTTGGGAAAAGCAGCACAACCCTGGGGGTTGGTGAGTAAGGGTTAGGGGTGTGGGGTTGGGTGGGCAGATGGAGGGTGGGGCTGAGGTAGCCCCGTGGTTGTAGGTGAGGAGGGTAGCAGAGCCTGGGAAGAGGCACTGCCACCCTTGGTGGGAGATGAGTGGGGGAGGGGGAGGTGTCAGTGTGCGGAGAGGAGGGAAGATCTCCCCACACACACAGCACTGCTCTCCGGAGTCGGGTACAATCATTGTCTGTACTGCAGCCGGCATGTCTGTGTGTCCCTGAGGAAGTACAACTCTCAGCATACACTGTAAGTTATGGGTCCCAGTGTGGAATAGGATGCTATGGGAATACATAATCCAGCATGTTTATTCTATGGAGGAACTACAGATCTCAGCAATACCAATGGATCCATTATAGAACTTGTATTAAATCTATAGAATAATCCATGCTGGGATTCAGTTCAGTTGTAGAATATTAAAGATTGAGACCTCATTATTAGTGTATGCTGGAAGTTGTAGTCCTCCTCGCCGGCATAGTAGTGCTATAGTGCTGGGGTTTGTAGTAGCTCCGGCTCCGGAGAGCAGCGCTGTGAGTGGAGCGACCTTCCCGCCTGCTGCTCTGTCCGCACACTGGCCCGCGTCTCCTGGGCTCGCATATTTATAGGGTTTAGGCCACGCCCATCGCTCCACTGATGACGCCAACGGCTCCACTGGTCACGCCTACTTACCCTCAGCCCCGGCGTGATTCGCCGCTCTGCTTATTCTGAGCTCAGGCCACTCCCACTCCATGCGCTGGCCACGCGCACCCCATGCACTGATCACGACAGTGTGCGCACGCAGCTTGGTCTCATGTGAGGTGTGGTGGGCGGGGTTTAGCTTCTGAAGGGGAAGAATTCCAATCATTGGCCCAGATAGAGCGGCGCGCGCAGCCCGGTGCTATACCCTCGTCACTTCCGCCCCGGTGCGCATGCGCAGAAGGCATTCTGGAGGTCCGATGTGTATAGCGCACAGCTGATTGAGTAGAGGCGGGGCTGAGGCGTCATCGAGTTCTTACAGGGGGCGGGGCGGATTAGGAGACTTGCGGCCGTGTAATAAATGTATTAAAAGTAGTTCCTTCGGTACTGTATACTCCCCGCCCCCTGTAAGAACTCGATGACGCCTCAGCCCCGCCTCTTCTCAGTCCGCTATACACATCGGACCTCCAGAATGCCTTCTGCGCATGCGCACCGGGGCGGAAGTGACGAGGTATAGCATTCTGTCATAGATGAAGTCTAGTGGGCGGGGTTTACTCCTCTGACGGGGAAGAAGTGACATGAATGGAATGTAAACCCTAATTGGGTGTAGAAGGCGGGGTTAGGGGTAGGCGGGGCCTCATCCTATCCTTTGTTTTGTTTGGATAAAGTAGTGAAGGATGACAGGAAGTCACCAGGTAACACCGGTGTCCCCGTTGGAAGATTTACCCCCTACTTCCTGTCTCAGTGATAATAGTTTTCTGGCCAATCAGAGGCAGCCGATCCATTCCCCGCCCCTTTGGCTTCACCTATACACGAGGACGGGGATATTGGTGACATCATTGTCCCCAGAACAGGAATCCTCCAATCAGATTCCCTCACTTTTCATCTCACTTCCTGTTTTTCTATATGGGACAGGAAGTGACGGTAAATCTCCCCAATGGGGACACAGATGGAAAAAATCATAGAAAATCCTTCCCTTACGCTATAGGGAGGGGGAGGGGGGATATATTATCCACTTCCGGAGGAGCGAGGTGCCGGTGCCTCCCCCTCCGACCAGCCGACCCATCCCCCAGCTGCTTGGATTGGCTTGGATCAGCTCATCGCTATGGTAACCGGGATGAATATATCATACTCCCCCATCCCCCACAATCCTTTCATGTCTTTTCAGGATTACTCCGCCCACAATCCTGCGACAAGTGTGAAAGGGGCGGTTCCCGCCATAGAAACGTCTTACAGATCTTTTCTGCATCAGCGTTTTTCATGCCTCTTTTTCTTCTGGAGCGGAAGATTTACCCCTTAATGACCGGGCAGTTGTTTGCCATTCGGCACTGCGTGACTTTAACCACTTCAGCCCCGGAGGATTTGGCTGCTCAATGTCCAGGCCACTTTTTGCAACTTGGCACTGCGTGACTTTAACTGACAATTGCGCGGTCGTGCGACGCTGCACCCAAATGAAATTGACGTCCTTTTTTTCCCACAAACAGAGATTTCTATTGGTGGGATTTCATCACCTCTGCGATTTTTACTTTTTGGAAAAAAAGCAACAATTTTGAAAAAATAACATTTTTCAAATTTTTTTATATGAAATTCCCCCCAAAAAATGTAAAAAACAAAATTTTTTAACATTTTAGGCCAATTTGTTCCCTGCTACATATGTTTGGTAAAAAAAAATCGCAATAAGCGTATTTTGATTGTTTTGCGCAAAAGTTATCGCAGCTACTAACTACGGGAAAGATTTATGTCGTTTTTATTGTTTGTAATGGCGGCGATCTGCGATTTTTTTAGCGGGACTGCGACATTGCGGCGGACAGATCGGACCCCTGACTGACATTTCTGACACTTTTGAGGGGACCAGTGACATTACTACAGTAATCAGTGCTATACATATGCACTGTCACTGTACTAATGACACTGGCAGGGAAGGGGTTAAGTTTATTGGTGATGCAGGGGTGTGTCCCTAGGGGCGTGCTTCTAACTGTGAAGGGGCGTGGCTAGTGATATAACCACAGAGACATACGATCCTACATAGCAGGACCATATGATCTCTGCAGTTACACCAGGGAGAATGACAGGCGGCTTTGTTTACATCATCCGCCTGCCTTTCTCCCTCTCCAGCGGGAGATCGCCAGTGACTGGAGGACATCGGAGCCGCCGGTCACACGCATGGACTTCTTAGGGAATGAGCGGGGGCGGGAGTGCGCCCCCTAGAGGCTTGCAGGCGAGCGATGTAGTACTACGTCACTTTGCCTGTCCGGGGCTGACTGCCGCAGTAAATAGTCGTGCGGCGGTCGGCAAGCGGTTAATGACCGGGCAGTTGTTTGCCATTCGGCACTGCGTTACTTTAATCACTAAAGCCCCGGAGGATTTGGCTGCTCAATGACCAGGCCACTTTTTAAAACTTGGCACTGCGTGACTTTAACCACTTGCCGACCGCTCACATTGAGCCTACTGCAGCAAAGTGGCTCTCCTGGGTCCTACGTCACTGAATCCCGCCCCCTCTCGGTGTATTCAGACACAGCGGGAGTCACCGCCGATCACCACAGCTCTTCCCCCCCGATCATCGGCAACAGACCGAGGAAATCCGTCTGCTTGTGTAAACAAAGGGGGCGGATCTTCTCTGTGACAGGCAGGGACAGATTACAGGATTCAGCATAGCTCAACCTGCGCTCTGTGTCTGTGTCACACAATCCCCTCCCCCCACACACGTCACACAATCCCCTCCCCCAACACACGTCACACAATCCCCTCCCCCCACACACATCACACAATCCCCTCCCCCCACACACGTCACACAATCCCCTCCCCCAACACACGTCACACAATCCCCTCCCCCCACACACGTCACACAATCCCCTCCCCCCACACACGTCACACAATCCCCTCCCCCAACACACGTCACACAATCCCCTCCCCCCACACACGTCACACAATCCCCTCCCCCAACACACGTCACACAATCCCCTCCCCCACACACATCACACAATCCCCTCCCCCAACACACGTCACACAATCCCCTCCCCCCACACACGTCACACAATCCCCTCCCCCCACACACGTCACACAATCCCCTCCCCCAACACACGTCAGTAAGCATGAGGCATACGTTTAACCCCCTTGATCACCAATAAAGTTAACCCCTTCCCTGCCAGTGTCATTAGTACAGTGACAGTGCATATGTATAGCACTGATTACTGTAGTAATGTCACTGGTAACCCCAAAAGTGTCAAAAATGTCAGTTAGGGGTCCGATCTGTCCGCCGCAATGTCGCAGTCCCGCAAAAAATCGCAGATCGCCGCCATTACTAGTTAAAAAAAAAACAATAAAAATGACATAAATTTCCCGTAGTTAGTAGCTGCGATAACTTTTGCGCAAACCAATCAAAATACGCTTATTGCGATTTTTTTTTTACCAAACATATGTAGCAGAATACAAATTGGCCGAAAATGTTAAAAAATTTTGTTTTTTACATTTTTTGGGGGGAATTTCATATAAAAAAATGTGAAAAATATATTTTTTCAAAATTGTTGCTCTTTTTTTGTTTATAGCGCAAAAAATAAAAATCGCACCGGTGATCAAATACCACCGAAAGAAAGCTCTGTTTGTGGGGGATAAAAAGGACATCAATTTAATTTGGGTACAGCGTCGCACGACCGCGCAATTGTCTGTTAAATTTGCACAGTGCCAAGTTGCAAAAAGTGGCCTGGACGTAAAGCAGGAAAATCCTCCGGTGGTAAAGGGGTTGAAGTGTTGTTAAAGAGGAAGTAAACCCTCCTCTGAGACTCGTACCTATAGATGATCCTATGATAAAGCCCCCCTATAGATGATCCTATGATAAGGCCCCCCCTATAGATGATCCTATGATAAGGCCCCCCCTATAGATGATCCTATGATAAGGCCCCCCTATAGATGATCCTATGATAAGGCCCCCCTATAGATGATCCTATGATAAGGCCCCCCTATAGATGATCCTATGATAAGGCCCCCCTATAGATGATCCTATGATAAGGCCCCCCTATAGATGATCCTATGATAAGGCCCCCCCTATAGATGATCCTATGATAAGACCCCCCCTATAGATGATCCTATGATAAGGCCCCCCCTATAGATGATCCTATGATAAGGCCCCCCTATAGATGATCCTATGATAAGGCCCCCCCTATAGATGATCCTATGATAAGACCCCCCTATAGATGATCCTATGATAAGGCCCCCTATAGATGATCCTATGATAAGGCCCCCCTATAGATGATCCTATGATAAGGCCCCCCTATAGATGATCCTATGATAAGGCCCCCCTATAGATGATCCTATGATAAGGCCCCCCTATAGATGATCCTATGATAAGGCTTACCTATAGATGATCCTATGATAAGACCCCCCTATAGATGATCCTATGATAAGGCCCCCCCCCTATAGATGATCCTATGATAAGGCCCCCCTATAGGTGATCCTATGATAAGGCCCCCCCTATAGATGATCCTATGATAAGACCCCCCTATAGATGATCCTATGATAAGACCCCCCTATAGATGATCCTATGATAAGACCCCCCTATAGATGATCCTATGATAAGGCCCCCCCATAGATAATCCTATGATAAGGCCCCCCCTATAGATGATCCTATGATAAGGCCCCCCCATAGATAATCCTATGATAAGGCCCCCCTATAGATGATCCTATGATAAGGCCCCCCTATAGATGATCCTATGATAAGGCCCCCCCTATAGATGATCCTATGATAAGGCTTCCCTATAGATGATCCTATGATAAGGCTTACCTATAGATGATCCTATCATAAGGCCCCCCCTATAGATGATCCTATGATAAGGCTTACCTATAGGTGATCCTATGATAAGGCCCCCCCTATAGATGATCCTATGATAAGGCCCCCCTATAGATGATCTTATGATAAGGCCCCCCTATAGATGATCTTATGATAAGGCTTACCTATAGGTACTGTAAATATCTCCTAAACATGCACCGTTTAGGAGATATTTACCTTACATGCATCCAGTGACATCACATGCGCTCTGAAGGAACGGCCGCTGGTGCTATTTCTTCAGAGACCCGTGCCATGACCGTCGGCTCTCGCGCGCGTGCACGGGAGTGACGTCACCGTGGCTCTGGCCAATCAGATGGCCGGATGCCGCGATCCAGGAAGACGGGCTACTGGACATGTCGCCCGTCATAGAGGTGAGCGGACGGCACGGCGGGGGCTCGTTCTAAGGTAAGTATTTCATAATGAGCTAGTATGCGATGCATACTAGCTCATTATGTGTTTCTCTTTCAGCTTGTTAAAAAAAAAATGAACTGAGTTTACAACCTCTTTAACTGTTGTAGAACGCAATCCTCTAGCATACATAGACATTTATTGGTGTATGTATGTGTGGCCTGTGTTCTGGATCCTAAATCCTTGGTTGGAAATTCAGGATCCCTTTTCCTTTGCTACAATTGTGTTATTTCTGATTTTGTTTGAATTCTCTGATTTCACTTCAAAAGCCAAAAGAGCAGTAAATTGATTATTCACTGCAACATTTGTGGTCTCGGTTATTTACCATGACAGAACTGATAGTGTCAGATGGGTTGGAGCAGGCTCAGGGTGTAAGAGGTGACGAGGATGCCCATGTAACAAGCCACCCCCAAGGGGGCCGGGCTACAGTTGCAAACGGGGTAGGGGTGTATTTACCAAACATTTGCTGAGCTTTAAGCCCCGTACACACGCAATGATTATCGGCCGACCAGTCGTCCGTCTTTTGTCCAGAGTGGTGTCTGTTGGTTGGAATGTACCTAGACTGCACACAAATTTTCTCGCCCAACAAAATTCTACTTCAGAAGTGATGTCATGTGTTGGTTTGCTTTCTTTGTTCTTTCTTCACTGAGCATGCCCAGACTTGCTCATCAGATTTTTCCCTGTCGAAATCTGTACTGACCGCACGAAAATTGGCCGTGTTTTGACGGCAGACAAAAATTTTATAGCCTGCACACCAGATTTTTTGATACATAGTGTTAGGGTTACAGTTAGATATGGGTTAGGGGGTTAGGGATATAGGATTAAGGTTAGGGATGGGGTTAGGAGTTAGAGTTAGGGGTTAGGGTTAGGCATTTGGATTAGGGTTAGGGGTTAGTGCTAAGGGTTAGGGGATTGGGGTTAGGGTTGGGTGAGGTTTGGGTTATGGTTAGGCTTAGGGTTACGATGTTAGCTTTAGGGCTAGGGTTAGAGGGTTATGGTTATAGGGTGAGGGTTAGGGTTAGAGGGTGAAGGTTAGGGTTAGAGGGTTAAGGTTAGGGTTATGGCTTAGTGTTAGCATTAGGGTTATGGTCAGGACTAGAGCTAGGGTTAGAGTTAGGATTAGCATTAGGGTTAGGGCTATGGTTACGGCTAGGGTTAGGGTTTTATTTAGTGCTAGGTTTAGAGGGCTAGGGTTAGAGGGTTAGGGTTAGAATTAAGGTTAGTGTTATTTTTAGGGCTAGGGTTAGAGGGTTAGGGTTAAGGTGAGAGGGTTAGGGTTAGAAGGTTAGGGTTATGGTTTAGGGTTAGGGTTAGAGTTAGTGTTAGGGTTTGGGGTTAAGGTTAGGGAATAGGGGTTAGTGGTTAGGGTTAGGGTTGGATGAGGTTTGGGTTAGGGTTAGGGCTTGTCTAGGGCTAGGATTGGGGGTTAGGGTTAGATACTTAGGGTTAGGGTTAGATACATAGGGTTAGGGTTAGATACCTAGGGTTAGCATTTGGGGGTTAGGGTTAGGGGTTAGGGTTAGGCATTTGGATTAGGGTTAGGGGTTAGTGCTTAGGGTTAGGGGATTGGGGTTAGGGTTGGGTGAGGTTTGGGTTATGGTTAGGCTTAGGGTTACGGTGTTAGGGTTAGGGTTAGAGGGTTATGGTTAGAGGGTAAAGGTTAGGGTTGGAGAGTTAAGGTTAGAGGGTTAGGGTTAGGGAGTTAGGGTTAGATAAGGTATGTTTTAAGGTTGGCTAGGGTTTGGGGTTAGAGTTAGGGTCTAGGGTTAAGGGTTAGGGTTAGAGGGTTAGTGGTTATGGTTAGGGTTATGGCTTAGGGTTAGGGTCAGACCTAGGGCTAGGGTTAGACTTAGGGTTAGAATTAGGGTTAGGGCTAGGGTAGGTTTATTTTTAGTGCTTAGGGTTAGAGGGGTAGGGGTAGAATTTAGGGTTAGGGAGTTAGGGTTAGGGGGGTTAGGGTTAGATAGGGTTTGTTTTAAGGTTGGATAGGGTTTGGGGTTAGAGTTAGGGTTTGGGTTAAAGCTTAGGGTTAAGAGTTAGGGTTAGAGTTAGGGTTATGGCTTAGGGTTAGCGTTAGGTTTAGGGTCAGGCCTTGAGCTAGAGTTAGGATTAGCATTAGGGTTAGGGCTATGGTTACGGCTAGGGTTAGGGTTTTTTAAGTGCTAGGTTTAGAGGGTTAGGATTAGGGTTAGAGGGTTAGGGTTAGAATTAGGTTTGGGGTTAGGGTTATTTTTAGGGTTAGGGTTAGAGGGTTAGGGTATGGGGGTTAGGGTTAAGGTGAGAGGGTTAGGGTTATGGTTAGAGGGTTAGGGGTTAGGGTTAGATACTTATGTTTAGGGTTAGTGTTAGAGCATTAGGGTTAGGGTAAGAGTAACAGTAAGGGTTAGGGGGTTAGGATTAGAGGGTTAGGGCTAGGGGATAGGGTTAGGGTGAGAAACTTAGGGTTAGGGTTAGGCTGAGGGTTAGAGGGTTAGGGTGTTACAGTTAGGGTTATGGTTAGAGTTAGAGGGTTAGGGTTAGAGTGTTAGGGTTAGGGTTGGGGTTAAGGTTAGGGTTAGTGGTTAGGGTTAGGGGTTAAGATTAGGGTTAGATACATAGGGTTAGGGTTAGATACATAGGGTTAGGGTTAGATACATAGGGTTTGGTTTAGATACCTAGGGTTAGCGATAGGGGGTTAGGGTTAGAGGGTTAGGGCTAGGGTTAGATATAGAGGGTTAGGGTTATATACATAGGGTTCGGGTTCGCATTTGATACATAGTGTTAGGGTTACAGTTAGATATGGGTTAGGGGGTTAGGGATAGAGGATTAAGGTTCGGGTTAGGGATGGGTTTAGGGGTTAGGAGTTAGGGGTTAGAGTTAGCGTTAGGCATTTGTTTTAGGGGTTAGTGCTAAGGGTTAGGGTTAGGGGATTAGGGTTGGGTGAGGTTTGGGTTATGGTTAGGCTTAGGGTTACGGTGTTAGGATTAGGGTGAGGGTTAGGGTTAGAGGGTTATGGTTATAGAGTTAGGGTTAGAGGGTTAAGGTTAGGGTTAGAGGGTTAGAGTTAGGGCTAGAGGGATAGGGTTAGGGGTCAGGGTTAGAGGGTTAGGGAGTTAGAGTTAAGGGGTTAGGGTTAGATAGGGTATGTTTTAAGGTTGGATAGGGTTTGGGGTTAGAGTTAGGGTCTAGGGTTAAGGGTTAGATGGTTAGGGGTTTGGGTTATGGGTTAGGGTTAGGGTCAGACCTAGGTCTAGGGTTAGAGTTTGGGTTAGAATTAGTGTTAGGGTTATTTTTAGTGCTTAGGGTTAGAGGGGTAGGGTTATGGTTAGAATTTAGGGTTAGGGCGGTTAGGGTTTGATAGAGTTTGTTTTAAGGTTGGATAGGGTTTGGGGTTAGGGTTAGATGGATAGGGTTAGGGTTAGAGGGTTAAGGTTAGGGTTAGAGGGTTAGGGTTAGAGTTAGGGTGAGGGTTAGATGGATAGGGTTAGGGGTTAGGGTTAGAGGGTTAAGGTAGGGGTTAGGGTTAGGGATAGGGTTAAATACTTAGGGTTAGGGTTAGAGTGTTAGGATTAGGGTAAGGGTTAGCGGGTTAGGGTGTTACAGTTAGGGTTATGGTTAGAGTTAGAGGGTTAGGGTAATGGTTAGGGTTAGAGGGTTAGGATTATGGTTTAGGGTTAGAGTTAGTGTTAGAGTTAGGGTTGGGGTTAAGGTTGGGGTTAGTGGTTTGGATTAGGGGTTAAGGTTAGGGGTTAGTGGTTAGGGATAGGGTTGGGTGAGGTTTGGGTTAGGGCTTGTCTAGGGCTAGGATTGGGGGTTAGGGGTTAGGGTTAGGGTGAGGGTTAGATACTTAGTGTGACGGTATCCAGACACCACCGACTGGGTATCTCCGCCAGTAACCTGCTTCCTAAGTTCTGGAACACGGGATCCGTGATTCTGGCTATAGTTACCCCAATAACTCGACAGTACAAGTTTTTGAGTGAAACCAGAATGAGCTCTTTATTAAACCAACTCACAGAATTTTACATACACTTTGAGAATACAACATGATTTAATTATACAGATCCACCCACCACATCACACAATGGTTTCTATACGATCCCCAATGCACATTACTCTGTGTAATTAAATCCCCTAGCAGACAGACAGGTGGGCTCATTACCACACTTAACAATAGGTGAATGGAAAAACTGTCTCAGACCCTATTTTAGACAAAAGCACTTCAATGATTAGCAGACATGATGTCTCTCATAGTTCCTGGACACCCAAATTAGGAGCTGCACTTCCTGTGCCTGACAGTCTAAAGAAATAAGATAGATCTTCATATTTCCTGACAGATATTGTTAATGCATTTTATTGTCCCATTTGAAGTAGTCCAAACCATATTCTCAGTGTTCACTACCCTCTTGGTCACCCTGCATCCATAATAGACGCAGGGTGACTTAAACATAAGAGAGCCCCATAAGGCTGGGCATGGTGCCCCCCAACCTCTCTAAAGGAATTTGGGGTCCACAACCCCCATGCCCAAAGTGACTCCTGTCACATTTAGGGTTAGGGTTAGATACATAGGGTTAGGGTTAGATACCTAGGGTTATCGTTAGGGTTAGAGGGTTAGGGTTAGGTTAGGGTTAGGGCTAGGGTTAGATATAGAGGGTTAGGGTTATATACATAGGGCTAGGGTTCGGATTTGATACATAGTATTAGGGTTACAGTTAGATATGGGTTAGGGGGTTAGGGATAGAGGGTTAAGGTTAGGGTTAGGGATGGGGTTAGGAGTTAGGGGTTAGGGTTAGGCGTTTGGGTTAGGGGTTAGTGCTTAGGGGATTGGGGTTAGGGTTGGGTGAGGTTTGGGTTATGGTTAGGCTTAGGGTTACGGTGTTAGGGTTAGGGTTAGAGGGTGAAGGTTAGGGTTAGAGGGTGAAGGTTAGGGTTAGAGGGTTAAGGTTAAGGTTAGGGTTAGAGGGTTAGGGTTAGAGTTAGGGTTAGACGGATAGGGTTAGGGTTAGGGAGTTGGGGTTAGGGTTAGATAGGGTATGCTTTAAGATTGGATAGGGTTTTGGGTTAGAGTTAGGGTCTAGGGTTAAGGGTTAGAGTTAGAGGGTTAGGTGTTATGGTTAGGGTTAGGGTTATGACTTAGGGTTAGTGTTAGGGTCAGACCTAGGGCTAGGGTGAGAGTTAGGGTTAGAATTAGGGTTAGGGTTAGGCAGGGCCACTGATAGGGGGGGACCACCAGCCCTCTTGTAGGGGGCCCAAGTACACAGGGGGGCCCACATAGAGAGGGGGATTAGTGATGGACAACAAATACAGAAATCTTCCTCCAGCACCTGAATCTGATCTCTGTCCCTCTCCCTGCTATCAGCTTTTATCTGCTGAGAAAGACAGTTGTTCCTCATTAATCCCCCTCCCTGTGTGGGCCCCCCTCCCAGCACTTATCTCTGCTCAGGAGTTTATTTGTAACTTTGTTTCTCTCCCTCTGTCTCTCTGATCACTGATCTCCAACTGCCCAGCCTGTATATTTTTTTCATCTCATCTTCATTTTTATTTATTAACATGGGTTTTTTTTAGATTTAGCAGGAATTATGTGAGTTATGTTATATTTGTGTCTGCTAATAGTGATTTTGTTGTCATTTTAGCAAAATATATATTTAATATTTTCTTGGGGGGACCCTGCCAGGTAGTCTGTATGGGGCCCGCGATTTCTAACAGCAGCCCTGGGCTTAGGGCTAGGGATAGGGTTATTTCTAGTGCTAGGGTTATGGTTAGGGGGTTAAGTTTAAGGTTAGAGGGTTAGGGTTATGGTTAGAGGGTAAGGGTCAGGGCTAGGATTAGGGTTCAGGCTAGGGTTAGGGTTAGGGTTATTTTTATGGCTAGTCTTAGAGGGTTAGGGTTAAGGTTAGAGGGTTAGGGTTATGGTTAGAGGATTAGGGATTAGGGTTAGAAACCTACTGTTAGGGTTAGGGTTAGGGGTAGATACAGAGGGTTAGGGTTAGATATATAGGGTTAGGGTTAGATATGAGATAGGGTTAGTGGGTTAGGGTTAGGGGGTAGGGTTTAGGGTTTGGATTAGAGTTAGAGGGTTAGGGTTCGGGGTTAAGGTTAGGGTTAGAGGGTTACATAGTTACATAGTTACATAGTAGGTGAGGTTGAATAAAGACAATAGTCCATCTAGTTCAACCTGTGTAGGTGTGTGTGGCTGTAATCATCTCACATACCCCTGAATGTTCTGATCCTTGAGATGTAAGTCTAAGAGTCTTTTGAAAGCCACCATACTACCCGCAGATACCACCTCTTGTGGTAGAGAATTCCACAATCTTGTTGCCCCAACGGTAAAAAACCCCCCGCGTTGCCTTAGGTTAAAATGCTTCTCCTCTAATCGCATTGTATGCCCTCGAGTCCTCATGCAATCCCTTCGAATGAACAGCTTTTTTTCTAAGCTGGGATCCCCATTAAGATATTTATAAATTGCTATCATGTCCCCCCTCAGACGTCTCTTCTCCAGGGAGAATAAATCGAGCGATTGTAGACGCTCTTCATAGTCAAGGTCCTCCAATCCCCTAATTAGTTTAGTTGCCCTTCTCTGGACTCTCTCCAGCTCCAACACATCTCTCCTGAGGACTGGCGACCAGAACTGGACGGAATACTCCAGATGCGGTCGGACCAGAGTTTTATAAAGTGGAAGGATTATAGTCTTATCTCTGGAATGCATCCCTTTCTTTATGCATGCTAATATTCTGTTGGCTTTGGAAGCTGCCGCTTGACATTGCATGCTGTTTCCTAATCTATCATCAACCAAGACTCCCAGATCCTTCTCCATTTTTGATTCCCCCAAGGGCTCCCCTCCTAACGTGTATTGTGTTTTTATGTTTTTAGTCCCCAAGTGCAAAACCTTCCACTTCTCCACATTAAACCTCATTAGCCATGTCGTTGCCCACTCTGTTATTTTGTCCAGGTCATTCTGTAGGATATCTGCTTCATGTTGTGAAGTTATTGCCCTGCCCAATTTTGTGTCATCTGCAAAAACTGATATCGAACTACTGATCCCGACCTCAATGCTGTTTATGAATAAATTGAACAAGGTTGGTCCCAGGACTGAGCCTTGGGGGACCCCGCTTACCACCTCAGACCAGTCTGAGTATGCGCTGTTTATTACTACCCTTTGGACACGCCTTTTTAGCCAGTTCCGTATCCAAGAGCAAACCCTGCTATCGATACCTGCAGACCTTATTTTATAAATTAAGCGCTTGTGGGGAACTGTATCAAACGCCTTAGCGAAATCCAAGTACACCACATCCACTGGTCTCCCCCTATCTAGCTCACAGCTCACCTCCTCGTAGAATGTTAGGAGATTGGTTTGACAAGAACGCCCATTTGTAAACCCGTGCTGATTACTGCTGATGATGTTGTTGTCCTTAGCAAACTCTACGATATAGTCCCTTATCATCCCCTCCAGAAGTTTACATACTACTGATGTCAAACTGACAGGCCTATAATTTCCCGGGATATGCCTCTGGCCCTTTTTGAATATTGGAATCACGTTAGCTTTCTTCCAATCCCCTGGTACATCTCCTGTCCTAATACTGTCAGCAAAGATCAGGAACAGTGGTCTCGATATAACTTTACTGAGTTCCTTGAGTACTCTTGGATGTATGCCATCCGGTCCTGGTGATTTGTTTGTGTTAAGTTTATCCAGCCTTTCCCTGATTTCCCCCTCTGTTAGCCATGGTGGCAAGTCCTGTGTATTACTACTAACCATACAGTCATGGTCAGTGTACCCCTCCTTTTCCTGTGTAAAGTCTGACGAGAAAAAAGCATTCAGCACGGTTGCTTTTTCAGTGTCCTCTGTAACCATCCTCCCATCATTGTTAATTATGTGTGCAATATGCTCTGCCTTAGTTTTTTTGCTGTTGATATATTTAAAGAATTTCTTTGGGTTTTTTTTACTATCCTCTGCTATTTGTCTCTCAAAGTTGATTTTAGCCATCTTGATTTCTTGTTTACTTTTCTTATTTGCCTCCTTGTATTGCTCGAAAGCCGATACTGTGCCCTCTGATTTATACTTCTTGAAGGCCAATTTTTTCCCCCTAATAAGTTTTTTGACGCTACAGTTTAGCCAGCCAGGTTTGGCTTTGTCTCTTCTAAATTTATTTCCCATAGGAATGCACTGCAAGATGCCTTTGCCTAATATGTTCCTAAAGCATTCCCATTTTTCCTCTGTGGTCAGGGATCCCAGGGTTTGGTCCCAGTTTACCCTTTCCATCATTGAGTACAATTTTGGAAAGTTTGCCCTTCTGAAGTTTAGGGTTCTTATGTTCCCCACTTGCCTTGTTATATTGTTATTTACACTAAATGTGATCATCCTGTGATCGCTAGATCCCAGGTTGTCCTGGACTCCTACCTCCGAGATTATGTCTGGGTCATTAGTGAGCAATAGATCCAGGACTGCGTTTTCTCTGGTAGGGGAATCCACCAACTGTGACATGTAATTATCCAGTAAGGTTTCCGTGAATAGGCGGGCCTTCTGTGAGTGTGCAGTCCCCTCTTCCCAGTCAATGTCGGGGTAATTGAAGTCCCCCAATACGATGACTGATCCCAAGTTAGGGTTAGAAGGATAGGGTTAGGGGTAAGGTTAGGGTTAGAATTTAGGGTTAGGGGGGTTAGGGTTAGATAGGGTTTGTTTTAAGGTTGGATAGGGTTTGGGGTTAGAGTTAGGGTTTGGGTAAAAGGTTAGGGTTAAGGGTTAGTGTTAGGGTTATGGCTTAGGGTTAGGGTAAGGCCTAGAGCTAGGGTTAGAGTTAGGATTAGCATTAGGGTTAGGGCTATGGTTATGGCTAGGGTTACGTTTTTTTTTAGTGCTAGGTTTAGAGGGTTAGGGTTAGAGGGTTAGGGTTAGAATTAGGGTTAGGGTTAGAGGGTTAGGGTTATGGTTATGGTTAGAGGGTTAGGGCTTAGGGTTAGGGTTTGATACTTACGGTTAAGGTTAGGGTTAGAGCATTAGGATTATGGTTAGGGTAAGGGTTAGGGTTAGGATTAGAGGGTTAGAGTTAAGTTTAAAAGGTTAGGGTTAGGTTTAGGGCTAGGGGATAGGGTTTGGGTGAGATACTTAGGGTTAGGGTTAGGCTTTTGGTAAGGGTAAGGGTTAGGGGTTAGGGTTAGATATTTAGGGTTAGGCTTAGGGTTAGGGTAAGGATAAGGGTTAGGGATTAGGGTTAGGGTTAGATACTTAGGGTTAGGGTTAGAGTGTTAGGATTAGGGTTATGGTAAGGGTTAGGGTTAGAGGGTTAGGGTGTTACAGTTAGGGTTATGGTTAGAGTTAGAGGGCTAGGGTTAGAGGGTTAGGGTTATGGTTTAGGGTTAGAGTTAGTGTTAGGGTTGGGGTTGAGGTTAGGGTTAGTGGTTAGGGTTAGGGGTTAAGGTTAGGGGTTAGGATTATAGGGTTAAGGTTAGAGGGTTAGGGCTTAGGGTTAGGGTTAGATACTTACAGTTAGGGTTAGTGTTAGAGCATTAGATTTAGGGTTGGGGTAAGGTTATGGGTAAGGGTTAGGGTTAGAGGGTTAGGGTTAGGGCTAGGTGATAGGGTTAATGTGAGATACTTAGGGTTAGGGTTAGGCTTCGGCTAAGGGTTAGGGGTTAGGGTTAGATACTTAGGGTTGGGGTTAGGGTAAGGGTTAGGTGTTAGGGTTAGGGATAGGGTTAGATACTTAGGGTTAGAGTGTTAGGATTAGGGTATGGGTTAGGGTTAGGATTAGAGGGTTAGGGTGTTGCAGTTAGGGTTATGGTTAGTGGGTTAGGGTTAGAGGGTTAGGGTTTAGGGTTAGGGTTAGAGTTAGTGTTAGGGTTGGGGTTAAGGTTATTGTTAGTGGTTAGGGTTATGGGTTAAGGTTATGGGTTAGTGGTTAGGGCTGGGTGAGGTTTGGTTGAGGGTTAGGGCTTGTCTAGGGCTAGGATTGAGGGTTAGGGGTTAGAGTTAGGGTTAGATACTTAGGGTTAGTGTTAGTTACATAGGGTTAGGGTTAGATACATAGGGTTTGGTTTAGATACCTAGGGTTAGCGTTAGGGGGTTAGGGTTAGAGGGTTAGGTTAAGGTTAGGGCTAGGGTTAGATATAGAGGGTTAGGGTTAGATACATAGGGTTAGGGTTCGGATTTGATACATAGTGTTAGGGTTACAGTTAGATATGGGTTAGGGGGTTAGGGATAGAGGGTTAAGGATAAGGATGTGGTTAGGGGTTAGGAGTTAGGGTTAGGGGTTAGGGTTAGGCGTTTGGGTTAGGGTTAGGGGTTAGTGCTTAGGGTTAGGGGTTAGGGTTAGGGGATTGGGGTTAGGGTTGAGTGAGGTTTGGGTTATGGTTAGGCTTAGAGTTATGGTGTTAAGATTAGGGTTAGAGGGTTAGGGTTAGAGGGTTATGGTTAGAGGGTGAGGGTTAGGGTTAGAGGGTTAAGGTTAGGGTTATGGTTGGGGTTAGAGGGTTAGGATTAGAGTTAGGGTTAGAGGGATAGGGTTAGGGGTTAGGGGGTTAGGGTTAGAGAGTTAGGGTTAGGGGGTTAGGGTTAGATAGGGTATGTTTTAAGGTTGGATAGGGTTTGGGGTTAGAAATAGGGTCTAGGGTTAAGGGGTAGGGTTAGGGGTTATGGTTAGGGTTAGGGTTATGGCTTAGGGTTAGGGTTAGGGTCAGACCTAGGCCTAGGGTTAGAGTTAGGGTTAGAATTAGGGCTAGGGTTAGGGCAAGGGTTAGGGTTATTTTTAGTGCTTAGGGTTAGAGGGTTAGGGTTAGAGGGTTAGGGGTAGGGTAAGGGTTAGAATTTAGGGTTAGGGAGTTAGGGTTAGGGGGGTTAGGGTTAGATAGAGTTTGTTTTAAGGTTTGATTGGGTTTGGGGTTAGGGTTAGGGTTTAGGGTTTGGGTTAAAGGTTAGGGTTAAGGGTTAGTGTTAGGGTTATGGCTTAGGGTTAGCATTAGGGTTAAGGTCAGGCCTAGAGCTAAGGTTAGAGTTAGGATTAGCATTAGGGTTAGGGCTATGGTTACGGCTAGGGTTAGGGTTTTCTTTAGTGCTAGGTTTAAAGGGTGAGGGTTAGGGTTACAGGGTTAGGGTTAGAATTAGGGTTAGGGTTATTTTTAGGGCTAGGGTTAGGGTTAGAGGGTTAGGGTTAAGGTGAGAGGGTTAGGGTTATGGTTAGAGGGTTAGGGCTTAGGGTTAGGGTTTGATACTTGCGGTTAGGGTTAGGGTTAGAGCATTAGGGTTAGGGTAAGGGTTAGGATTAGAGGGTTAGGGTTAAGGTTAGAGGGTTACGTTTAGGGCTAGGGGATAGGGTTAGGGTTAGATACTTAGGGTTAGGGTTAGGCTTTGGGTAAGGGTTAGGGGTTAGGGTTAGATACTTAGGGTTATGGTTAGGCTTAGGGTTAGGGTAAGGATAAGGGTTAGGGATTAGGGTTAGGGATAGGGTTAGATACTTAGGGTTAGGGTTAGATTGTTAGGATTAGGGTTAGGGTAAGGGTTAGGGTTAGAGGGTTAGGGTGTTACAATTAGGGTTATGGTTAGAGTTAGAGGGTTAGGGTTAGAGGATTAGGGTTCTGGTTTAGGGTTAGAGTTAGTGTTAGAGTTAGGGTTGGGGTTAAGGTTAGTGGTTAGGGTTAGGGGTTAAGGTTAGGGTTTAGTGGTTAGGGTTAGGGTTGGGTGAGGTTTGGGTTAGGGCTTGTCTATGGCTTGCATTGGGGGTTAGGGGTTAGGGTTAGATACTTAGGGTTAGATACATAGGGTTAGGGTTAGAAACCTAGGGTTAGCGTTAGGGGGTTAGGGTTAGAGGGTCAGGTTAGGGTTAGGGCTAGGGTCAGATATAGAGGGTTTGGGTTAGATACATAGGTTTTGGATTTGATACATAGTGTTAGAATAACAGTTAGATATGGGTTAGGGGGTTAGGGATAAAGAGTTAAGGTTAGGGTTAGGGATGGGGTAAGGGGCTAGCAGTTAGGGTTAGGGGTTAGGGTTGGGCATTTGGGTTAGGGTTAGGGGTTAGTGCTTAGAGTTAGGGGTTAGGGAATTGGGGTTAGGTTTAGGGTTGGGTGAGGTTTGGGTTATGGTTAGGCTTAGGGTTACGATGTTAGGATAAAGGTTAGGGTTAGAGGGTTTTGGTTAGAGGGTGTGGGTTAGGGTTAGAGAGTTAAGGTTAGGGTTATGGTTAGGGTTAGAGGGTTAGGGTTAGAGGGATAGCGTTAGGGGTTAGGGTTAGAGGGTTAGAGTAAGGGAGTTAGGGTTAGATAGGGTATGTTTTAAGGTTGGATAGGGTTTGGGGTTAGAGTTAGGGTCTAGGGTTAGGGTTAGAGGGTTAGGGGTTATGGTTAGGGTTATGGCTTAGGGTTAGCGTTAGGGTTAGGGTCAGACCTAGGGCTAGGGTTAGAGGTAGGGTTAGGGCTAGGGTTAGGGTAGGGTTAGGGTTATTTTAGTCCTTAGGGTTAGAGGGTAAGGGGTAGGGTTAGGGTTAGAATTTAGGGTTAGGGATTTAGGGTTAGAGTTAGGGGGGTTAGGGTTAGAAAGGGTTTGTTTTAAGGTTGGATAGGGGTTGGGGTCAGAGTTAGGGTTCAGGGTTTGGGTTAAAGGTTAGGGTTAAGGGTTAGGGTTAGTGTTAGGGTTATGGCTTAGGGTTAGCGTTAGGGTTAGGGTCAGGCCTAGACCTAGGGTTAGAGTTAGGATTAGCATTAGGGTTAGGGCTATGGTTACGGCTAGGGTTAGCGTTTTTTTAGTGCTAGATTTAGAGGGTTAGGATTAGGGTTACAGGGTTAGGGTTAGAATTAGGGTTAGGGTTATTTCTAGGGCTAGGGTTAGAGGGTTAGGGGGTTAGCGTTAGAGGGTTAGGGTTAAGGTGAGAGGGTTAGGGTTATGGTTAGAGGGTTAGGGCTTAGAGTTAGGGTTAGATACTTACGGTTAGGGTTAGTGTTAGTGTTAGAGCATTAGGGTTAGGGTAAGGGTAACGTCAAGAGTTAGGGTTAGAGGGTTAGGGTTAGAGGGTTAGGGCTAGGGGATAGGGTTAGGGTGAGATACTTAGGGTTAGGTTTAGGGTAAGGGTTAGGGGTTAGGGTTAGTGTTAGATACTTATGGTTAGGGTTAGGCTTAGGGTAAGGGTAAGGGTTAGGGATAGCTTTAGATACTTAGGGTTAGAGTTTTAGGGTAAGGGTTAGGGTTAGGGTTAGGCTTTGGGTAAGGGTTAGGGGTTAGGGTTAGGCTTAGGGTAAGGCCTAGAGCTAGAGTTAGAGTTAGGATTAGCATTATGGTTAGGGTTAGGGCTATGGTTATGGCTAGGGTTACGTTTTTTTAGTGCTAGGTTTAGAGGGTTAGGGTTAGAGGGTTAGGGTTAGAATTAGGGTTAGGGTTAGGGGTTAGGGTTAGAGGGTTAGGGGTTGGGGTTAGAGGGTTAGGGTGAAGGTGAGAGGGTTAGGGCTTAGGGTTAGGGTTTGATACTTACGGTTAAGGTTAGGGTTAGAGCATTAGGATTATGGTTAGGGTAAGGGTTAGGGTTAGGATTAGAGGGTTAGAGTTAAGTTTAAAAGGTTAGGGTTAGGTTTAGGGCTAGGGGATAGGGTTAGGGTGAGATACTTAGGGTTAGGGTTAGGCTTTGGGTAAGGGTTAGGGGTTAGGGTTAGATATTTAGGGTTAGTGTAAGGATAAGGGTTAGGGTTAGGGTTAGATACTTAGGGTTAGGGTTAGAGTGTTAGGATTAGGGTTATGGTAAGGGTTAGGGTTAGAGGGTTAGGGTGTTACAGTTAGGGTTATGGTTAGAGTTAGAGGGCTAGGGTTAGAGGGTTAGGGTTATGGTTTAGGGTTAGAGTTAGCGTTAGGGTTAGGGTTGACGTTAGGGTTAGTGGTTAGGGTTAGGGGTTAAGTTTAGGGGTTAGGATTAGAGGGTTAGGGTTAAGGTTAGAGGGTTAGGGCTTAGGGTTAGGGTTAGATACTTACAGTTAGGGTGAGTGTTAGAGCATTAGATTTAGGGTTGGGGTAAGGTTATGGGTAAGGGTTAGGGTTAGAGGGTTAGGGTTAGGGCTAGGTGATAGGGTTAATGTGAGATACTTAGGGTTAGGTTTAGGCTTCGGCTAAGGGTTAGGGGTTAGGGTTAGGGTTAGATACTTAGGGTTGGGGTTAGGCTTAGGGTTATGGTAAGGGTTAGGTGTTAGGGATAGGGTTAGATACTTAGGGTTAGGGTTAGAGTGTTAGGATTAGGGTAGGGTAAGGGTTTGGGTTAGGATTAGAGGGTTAGGGTGTTGCAGTTAGGGTTATGGTTAGTGGGTTAGGGTTAGAGGGTTAGGGTTAGAGTTTAGGGTTAGGGTTAGAGTTAGTGTTAGGGTTAGGGTTGGGGTTAAGGTTATTGTTAGTGGTTAGGGTTATGGGTTAAGGTTATGGGTTAGGGGTTTGTGGTTAGGGTTAGGGTTGGGTGAGGTTTGGTTGAGGGTTAGGGCTTGTCTAGGGCTAGGATTGAGGGTTAGGGGTTAGAGTTAGGGTTAGATACTTAGGGTTAGGGTTAGATACATAGGGTTTGGTTTAGATACCTAGGGTTAGCGTTAGGGGGTTAGGGTTAGAGGGTTAGGTTAAGGTTAGGGCTAGGGTTAGATATAGAGGGTTAGGGTTAGATACATAGGGTTAGGGTTCGGATTTGATACATAATGTTAGGGTTACAGTTAGATATGGGTTAGGGGGTTAGGGATAGAGGGTTAAGGTTAAGGATGTGGTTAGGGGTTAGGAGTTAGGGTTAGGGGTTAGGGTTAGGCGTTTGGGTTAGGGTTAGGGGTTAGTGCTTAGGGTTAGGGGTTAGGGTTAGGGGATTGGGGTTAGGGTTGAGTGAGGTTTGGGTTATGGTTAGGCTTAGAGTTATGGTGTTAGGATTAGGGTTAGAGGGTTAGGGTTAGATGGTTATGGTTAGATTGTGAGGGTTAGGGTTAGAGGGTTAAGGTTAGGGTTATGGTTGGGGTTAGAGGGTTAGGATTAGAGTTAGGGTTAGGGTTAGGGGGTTAGGGTTAGGGGGTTAGGGTGTTAGGGTTAGATAGGGTATGTTTTAAGGTTGGATAGGGTTTGGGGTTAGAGTTAGGGTCTAGGGTTAAGGGTTAGGGTTAGGGGTTATGGTTTGGGTTAGGGTTATGGCTTAGGGTTAGCGTTAGGGTTAGGGTCAGACCTAGGGCTAGGGTTAGAGTTAGGGTTAGAATTAGGGTTAGGGCTAGGGTTAGGGCAAGGGTTAGGGTTATTTTTAGTGCTTAGGGTTAGAGGGTTAGGGTTAGAGGGTTAGGGGTAGGGTTAGGGTTAGAATTTAGGGTTAGGGAGTTAGGGTTAGGGGGGTTAGGGTTAGATAGAGTTTGTTTTAAGGTTTGATAGGGTTTGGGGTTAGAGTTAGGGTTAGGGTTTAGGGTTTGGGTTAAAGGTTAGGGTTAAGGGTTAGGGTTATGGCTTAGGGTTAGCATTAGGGTTAAGGTCAGGCCTAGAGCTAAGGTTAGAGTTAGGATTAGCATTAGGGTTAGGGCTATGGTTACGGCTAGGGTTAGGGCTTTATTTAGTGCTAGGTTTAGAGGGTGAGGGTTAGGGTTACAGGGTTAGGGTTAGAATTAGGGTTAGGGTTATTTTTAGGGCTAGGGTTAGGGTTAGAGGGTTAGGGGCTAGGGTTAGAGGGTTAAGGTGAGAGGGTTATGGTTATGGTTAGAGGGTTAGGGCTTAGGGTTAGGGTTTGATACTTACGGTTAGGGTTAGGGTTAGAGCATTAGGATTTGGGTTAGGGTAAGGGTTAGGGTTAGGATTAGAGGGTTAGGGTTAAGGTTAGAGGGTTAGGTTTAGGGCTAGGGGATAGGGTTAGGGTTAGACACTTAGGGTTAGGGGTAGGCTTTGGGTAAGGGTTAGGGGTTAGGGTTAGGGTTAGATACTTAGGGTTATGGTTAGGCTTAGGGTTAGGGTAAGGATAAGGGTTAGGGATTAGGGTTAGGGATAGGGTTAGATACTTAGGGTTAGGGTTAGATTGTTAGGATTAGGGTTAGGGTAAGGGTTAGGGTTTGATGGTTAGGGTGTTACAATTAGGGTTATGGTTAGAGTTAGAGGGTTAGGGTTAGAGGACTAGGGTTCTGGGTTAGGGTTAGAGTTAGTGTTAGAGTTAGGGTTGGGGTTAGGGTTAGTGGTTAGGGTTAGATTGTGAGGGTTAGGGTTAGAGGGTTAAGGTTAGGGTTATGGTTGGGGTTAGAGGGTTAGGATTAGAGTTAGGGTTAGGGTTAGAGGGATAGGGTTAGGGGTTAGGGGGTTAGGGTTAGGGGGTTAGGGTTAGATAGGGTATGTTTAAAGGTTGGATAGGGTTTGGGGTTAGAGTTAGGGTCTAGGGTTAAGGGTTAGGGTTAGAGGGTTAGGGGTTATGGTTAGGGTTAGGGTTATGACTTAGGGTTAGCGTTAGGGTTAGGGTCAGACCTGGGGCTAGGGTTAGAGTTAGGGTTAGAATTAGGGTTAGGGCTAGGGTTAGGGCAAGGGTTAGGGTTATTTTTAGTGCTTAGGGTTAGAGGGTTAGGGGTAGGGTTAGAATTTAGGGTTAGGGAGTTAGGGTTAGGGGGGTTAGGGTTAGATAGAGTTTGTTTTAAGGTTTGATAGGGTTTGGGGTTAGAGTTAGGGTTAGGGTTTAGGGTTTGGGTTAAAGGTTAGGGTTAAGGGTTAGTGTTAGGGTTATGGCTTAGGGTTAGCATTAGGGTTAAGGTCAGGCCTAGAGCTAAGGTTAGAGTTAGGATTAGCATTAGGGTTAGGGCTATGGTTACGGCTAGGGTTAGGGTTTTATTTAGTGCTAGGTTTAGAGGGTGAGGGTTAGGGTTAGAATTAGGGTTAGGGTTATTTTTAGGGCTAGGGTTAGAGGGTTAGGGGTTAGGGTTAGAGGGTTAAGGTGAGAGGGTTATGGTTAGAGGGTTAGGGCTTAGGGTTAGGGTTTGATACTTACGGTTAGGGTTAGGGTTAGAGCATTAGGATTAGGGTTAGGGTAAGGGTTAGGGTTAGGGTTAGGGTTAGGATTAGAGGGTTAGGGTTAAGGTTAGAGGGTTAGGTTTAGGGCTAGGGGATAGGGTTAGGGTTAGACACTTAGGGTTAGGGGTAGGCTTTGGGTAAGGGTTAGGGGTTAGGGTTAGATACTTAGGGTTATGGTTAGGCTTAGGGTAAGGATAAGGGTTAGGGATTAGGGTTAGGGATAGGGTTAGATACTTAGGGTTAGGGTTAGAGTGTTAGGATTAGGGTTAGGGTAAGGGTTAGGGTTAGAGGGTTAGGGTGTTACAATTAGGGCTATGGTTAGAGTTAGAGGGTTAGGGTTAGAGGATTAGGGTTCTGGTTTAGGGTTAGAGTTAGTGTTAGAGTTAGGGTTGGGGTTAGGGTTAGTGGTTAGGGTTAGGGGTTAAGGTTAGGGTTTAGTGGTTAGGGTTAGGGTTGGGTGAGGTTTGGGTTAGGGCTTGTCTATGGCTTGCATTGGGGGTTAGGGGTTAGGGTTAGATACTTAGGGTTAGATACATAGGGTTAGGGTTAGATACCTAGGGTTAGCGTTAGAGGGTTAGGTTAGGGTTAGGGCTAGGGTCAGATATAGAGGGTTTGGGTTAGATACATAGGTTTTGGATTTGATACATAGTGTTAGGGTAACAGTTAGATATGGGTTAGGGGGTTAGGGATAAAGAGTTAAGGTTAGGGTTAGGGATGGGGTAAGGGGCTAGCAGTTAGGGTTAGGGGTTAGGGTTAGGCATTTGGGTTAGGGGTTAGTGCTTAGAGTTAGGGGTTAGGGAATTGGGGTTAGGGTTAGGGTTGGGTGAGGTTTGGGTTATGGTTAGGCTTAGGGTTACGGTGTTAGGATAAAGGTTAGGGTTAGAGGGTTTTGGTTAGAGGGTGTGGGTTAGGGTTAGAGAGTTAAGGTTAGGGTTATGGTTAGAGGGTTAGGGTTAGGGTTAGAGGGATAGCGTTAGGGGTTAGGGTTAGAGGGTTAGAGTAAGGGAATTAGGGTTAGATAGGGTATGTTTTAAGGTTGGATAGGGTTTGGGGTTAGAGTTAGGGTCTAGGGTTAGGGTTAAAGGTTAGGGTTAGAGGGTTAGGGGTTATGGTTAGGGTTATGGCTTAGGGTTAGCTTTAGGGTTAGGGTCAGACCTATTGTTAGAGTTAGGGTTAGAATTAGGGTTAGGGCTGGGTTAGGGTTATTTTTACTGCTTAGGGTTAGAGGGTTAGGGTTGGAGGGTTAGGGTTAGAGGGTTAGGGGTAGAGTTAGAATTTAGGGTTAGGGGGGTTAGGGTTAGATAGGGTTTGTTTTAAGGTTGGATAGGGTTTGGGGTTAGAGTTAGGGTTAGGGTTTAGGGTTTGGGTTAAAGGTTAGGGTTAAGGGTTAGGGTTATGGCTTAGGGTTAGCATTAGGTTTAGGGTCAGGCCTAGAGCTAGGGTTAGAGTTAGGATTAGCATTAGGGTTAGGTCTATGGTTACGGCTAGGGTTAATGTTTTTTTAGTGCTAGGTTTAGAGGGTTAGGATTAGGGTTACAGGGTTAGGGTTAGAATTAGGGTTAGGGTTAGAATTAGGGCTAGGGTTAGGGTTAGAGGGTTAGGGTTAGGGGGTTAGGGTAAGAGGGTTAGGGTTAAGGTGAGAGGGTTAGGGTTATGGTTAGAAGGTTAGGACTTAGGGTTAGGTTCTTACTGTTAGGGTTAGTGTTAGAGCATTAGGATTAGGGTAAGGGTAACAGTAAGGGTTAGAGGGTTAGGGTTAGGGGGTTAGGGTTAGGGCTAGGGGATAGGGTTAGGGTGAGATACTTAGGGTTAGGGTCAGACCTAGGGCTAGGGTTAGGGTTAGAATTAGGGTTAGGTCTAGGGTTAGGGTAGGGTTAGGGTTATTTTAGTCCTTAGGGTTAGAGGGTTAGGGGTAGGGTTAGGGTTAGAATTCAGGGTTAGGGATTTAGGGTTAGAGTTAGGGGGGTTAGGGTTAGAAAGGGTTTGTTTTAAGGTTGGATAGGGGTTGGGGTCAGAGTTAGGGTTCAGGGTTTGGGTTAAAGGTTAGGGTTAAGGGTTAGTGTTAGGGTTAGGGTTAGGGTTAGGGTTAGGGTCAGGCCTAGAGCTAGGGTTAGAGTTAGGATTAGCATTAGGGTTAGGGCTAGGGTTAGGGTTTTTTTAGTGCTAGATTTAGAGGGTTAGGATTAGGGTTACAGGGTTAGGGTTAGAATTAGGGTTAGGGTTATTTCTAGGGCTAGGGTTAGAGGGTTAGGGTTAGGGGGTTAGCGTTAGAGGGTTAGGGTTAAGGTGAGAGGGTTAGGGTTATGGTTAGAGGTTAGGGCTTAGAGTTAGGGTTAGATACTTACGGTTAGGGTTAGTGTTAGAGCATTAGGGTTAGGGTAAGGGTAACGTCAAGGGTTAGGGTTAGAGGGTTAGGGTTAGAGGGTTAGGGCTAGGGGATAGGGTTAGGGTGAGATACTTAGGGTTAGGGTTAGGTTTAGGGTAAGGGTAAGGGTTAAGGGTTAGGGTTAGTGTTAGATACTTATGGTTAGGGTTAGGCTTAGGGTAAGGGTAAGGGTTAGGGTTAGGGATAGGGTTAGATACTTAGGGTTAGGGTTAGAGTTTTAGGGTTAGGGTAAGGGTTAGGGTTTGAGGGTTAGAGGGTTAGGGTGTTACAGTTAGGGTTATGGTTAGAGTTAGAGGCTTAGGGTTAGAGGGTTAGGGTTATGGTTTAGGGTTAGGGTTAGAGTTAGAGTTAGTTTTAGGGTTAAGGTTAGGGTTAGTGGTTAGGGTTAGGGGTTAAGGTTAGGGGTTAGGGGTTAATGGTTAGGGTTGGGTGAGGTTTGGGTTAGGGCTTGTCTAGGGCTAGGATTGGGGGTTAGGGGTTAGATACTTAGGGTTAGGGTTAGTTACATAGGGTTAGGGTTAGATACATAGGGTTAGGTTTAGATACCTAGGGTTAGAGTTAGGGGGTTAGGGCTAGGGTTAGATATAGAGGGTTAGGGTTAGATACATAGGGTTAGGGTTAGGATTTGATACACAGTGTTAGGGTTAAGGTTAGGGGTTAGGGTTAGGGGGTTAGGGTTAGATAGGGTACGTTTTAAGGTTGGATAGGGTTTGGGGTTAGAGTTAGGGTTAAGGGTTAGGTTTAGAGGGTTAGGGGTTATGGTTAGGGTTATGGCTTAGGGTTAGCATCAGGGTTAGGGTCAGACCTAGGGCTAGGGTTAGAGTTAGGGTTAGGGCTAGGGTTAGGGTTAGGGTTATTTTTAGTGCTTAGGGTTAGAGGGTTAGGGTTAGAGGGTTAGGGGTAGGGTTAGAATTTAGGGTTAGGGAGTTAGGGTTAGGAGGTTAGGGTTAGATAGGGTTTGTTTTAAGGTTGGATAGGGTTTGGGGTTAGAGATAGGGTTAGGGTTTAGGGCTTGGGTTAAAGGTTAGGGTTAAGGGTTAGGGTTAGGGCTAGGGGATAGGGTTAGGGTGAGATACTTAGGGTTAGGTTTAGGGTAAGGGTTAGGGGTTAGGGTTAGGGTTAGATACTTAGGGTTAGGCTTAGGGTTAGGGCTAGGGGATAGGGTTAGGGTGAGATGCTTAGGGTAAGGGTTAGGTTTAGGGATAGGGTTAGATACTTAGGGTTAGAGTTTTAGGATTTGGGTTAGGGTAAGGGTTAGGGTTAGAGGGTTAGGGTGTTACAGTTAGTGTTATGGTTAGAGTTAGAGGGTTAGGGTTAGAGGGTTATGGTTTAGGGTTAGGGTTGCAGTTAGTGTTAGGGTTAGGGTTGGGGTTAAGGTTAGGGTTAGTGGTTAGGGTTAGGGGTTAATGGTTAGGTTTAGGGTTGGGTGAGGTTTGGGTTAGGGTTTCGGCTTGTCTATGGCTAGGATTGGGGGTTAGGGGTTATGGTTAGATACTTAGGGTTAGGGTTAGTTACATAGGGTTAGGGTTAGATACATAGCGTTAGGTTTAGCTACCTAGGGTTAGCGTTAGGGGGTTAGGGTTAGAGGGTTAGGTTAGGGTTAGGGCTTGGGTTAGATTTAGAGGGTTAGGGTTAGATACATAGGGTTAGGGTTCAGATTTGATACATAATGTTAGGGTTACAGTTAGATATGTGTTAGGGGGTTAGGGATAGAGGGTTAAGGTTAGGGTTAGGGATGGGGTTAGGGGTTAGGAGTTAGGGTTAGGGGGTTAGGGTTAGGGGGTTAGGGTTAGATAGGGTACGTTTTAAGGTTGGATAGGGTTTGAGGTTAGAGTTAGGGTCTAGGGTTAGGGTTAGGTTTAGAGAGCTAGGGGTTATGGTTAGGGTTAGGGTTATGGCTTAGGGTTAGGGTCAGACCTAGGGCTAGGGTTAGAGTTAGGGTTAGAATTAGGGTTAGGGCTAGGGTTAGGGTTATTTTTAGTGCTTAGGGTTAGAGGGTTAGGGTTAGAGGGTTAGGGGTAGGGTTAGGGTTAGAATTTAGGGTTAGGGAGTTAGGGTTAGATAGGGTTTTTTTAAGTTTGGATCGGGTTTGGGGTTAGGGTTTAGGGTTTGGGTTAAAGGTTAGGGTTAAGGGTTAGGGTTATGGATTAGGGTTAGCATTACGGTTAGGGTCAGGCCTAGAGCTAGGGTTAGAGTTAGGATTAGCATTAGGGTTAGGGCTATGGTTACGGCTAGGGTTAGGGTTTTTTTAGTGCTAGGTTTAGAGGGTTATGATTAGGGTTACAGGGTTAAGGTTAGGGTTAGGGTTATTTTTAGGGCTAGGGTTAGGGTTAGAGGGTTAGGGTTAGGGGGTTAGGGTAAGAGGGTTAGGGTTAAGGTGAGAGGGTTAAGGTTATGGTTAGACGGTTAGGGTTAGATTCTTATGGTTAGGGTTAGTGTTAGAGCATTAAGATTAGGGTAAGGGTAACGGTAAGGGTTAGAGGGTTAGGGTTAGGGCTAGGGGATAGGGTTAGGGTGAGATACTTAGATTTAGGGTTAGGCTTAGGGTAAGGGTTAGGGTTAGATACTTAGGGTTAGGTTTAGGCTTAGGGTTACGGTAAAGGATAGGGTTAGATACTTAGGGTTAGGGTTTGAGTTTTAGGATTAGGGTTAGGGTAAGGGTTAGGGTAAGGGTTAGGATTAGAGGGTTAGGGTGTTACAGTTAGTGTTATGGTTAGAGTTAGAGGGTTAGGGTTAGAAGGTTATGGTTATGGTTTAGGGTTAGAGTTAGTGTTAGGGTTAGGGTTGAGGTTAAGGTTAGGGTTAGTGGTTAGGGTTAGGGGTTAAGGTTAGGGGTTAGTGGCTAGGGTTAGGGTTGGGTGAGGTTTGGGTTAGGGTTAGTGCTTGTCTAGGGCTAGGATTGGGGGTTAGGGGTTAGGGTTAGATACTTAGGGTCAGGGTTAGATACATAGGGTTAGGGTTAGATACATAGGGTTAGGGTTTGGATTTGATACATAGTTTTAGGGTTACAGTTAGATATGGGTTAGGGGGTTAGGGATAGAGGGTTAAGGTTAGGGATGGGGCTAGGGGTTAGGAGTTAGGGTTAGGCATTTGTGTTAGGTTTAGGGGTTAGTGCTTAGGGTTATGGTTAGGGGATTGGGGTTAGGGTTAGGGTTGGGTGAGGTTTGGGTTTTGGTTAGGGTTACGTTGTTAGGATTAGGGTTAGCGTTAGAGGGTTAGAGGGTGAGGGTTAGGGTTAGAGAGTTAAGGTTAGGGTTATGGTTAGGGTTAGAGGGATAGGGTTAGAGTTAGGGTTAGAGGGTTAGGGAGTTAGGGTTAGGGGGTTAGGGTTAGATAGGGTTAGGGTTAGATAAGGTATGTTTTAAGGTTGGATAGGGTTTGGTGATAGAGTTAGAGTCTAGGGTTAGGGTTAAGGGTTAGGGTTAGAGGGTTAGGGGTTATGGTTAGGGTTAGGGTTAGAGGGTTAGGGTTAAGGGTTAGGGTTATGGCTTAGGGTTAGCTTTAGGGTTAGGGTCAGACCTAGGGCTAGGGTTAGAGTTAGGGTTAGAATTAGGGTTAGGGCTAGGGTTAAGGCTATTTTTAGTGCTTAGGGTTAGAGGGTTAGGGTTAGAGGGTTAGGGGTAGGGTTAGGGTTAGAATTTAGGGTTAGGGTGTTAGAGTTAGGGTTAGGGGGTTAGGGTTAGATAGGGTTTGTTTTAAGGTTGGATAGGGTTTGGGGTTAGAGTTAGGGTTAGGGTTTATGGTTTGGGTTAAAGGTTAGGGTTAAGGGTTAGGGTTAGTGTTATGGCTTAGGGTTAGGGTTAGTGTTAGGGTTATGGCTTAGGGTTAGCATTAGGGTTAGGGTCAGGCCTAGAGCTAGGGTTAGAGTTAGGATTAGCATTAGAGTTAGGGCTATGGTTACGGCTAGGGTTAGGGTTTTTTTAGTGCTAGGTTTAGAGGGTTAGGGTTAGAGGGTTAGGGTTAGAATTAGGGTTAGGGTTATTTTTAGGGCTAGGGTTAGGATTAGAGGGTTAGGGTTAGGGAGTTAGGGTTAGAGGGTTAGGGTTAAGGTGAGAGGGTTAGGGTTAAGGTGAGAGGGTTAGGGCTTAGGGTTAAGGTTAGATACTTACGGTTAGGGTTAGTGTTGGAGCATTAAGATTAGGGTTAGGGTTAGAGGGTTAGGGTTAGGCTTAGGGTAAGGGTAAGGGTTAGGGGTTAGGGTTAGATACTTAGGGTTATGCTTAGGGTTATTGTAAGGGTTATGGATTAGGTTTAGGGTTAGAGTGTTAGGATTAGGGTTAGGGTAAGGGTTAGGGTTAGAGGGTTAGGGTGTTACAGTTAGGGTTATGGTTAGAGTTAGAGGGTTAGGGTTAGAGGGTTACGGTTATGGTCTAGGATTAGGGTTAAAGTTAGGGTTAGAGTTAGTGTTGGGGTTAAGGTTAGGGTTAGGGGTTAATCTTAGGGGTTAGGGGTTAGTGGTTAGGGTTAGATACTTAGGGTTAGGGTTAGATACTTAGGGTTAGGGTTAGGGTTAGGGTTAGGGTTGGGGTAAGGGATAGAGTTAGATACTTAGGGTTAGGGTTAGAGTTTTAGGATTAGGGTTAGGGTAAGGGTTAGGGTTAGAGGGTTAGGGTGTTACAGTTAGTGTTATGGTTAGAGTTAGAGGGTTAGGGTTAGAGGGTTACATAGTTACATAGTTACATAGTTAGTGAGGTTGAAAAAAGACATCAGTCCATCCAGTTCAACCTATGATGTGTGTGTTTGCTTTTAACCGTACATTGTATACCCCTGTATGTTGTGGTCTTTAAGGTGTCCATCTAATCGTTTTTTGAAACTATCAATGCTCCCTGCTGATACGACTGCTTGTGGAAGAGAGTTCCACATCTTTACCGCTCTTACAGTGAAGAACCCCTTACGCACTTTAAGGTTAAACCGCCTTTCCTCAAGTTTTAGTGAGTGGCCACGTGTCTTATTGTATCTCCTTTCTCTGAATAGTTTGTTCCTTATGCTAGGGTCACCAGTACAGTATTTGTACATTGATATCATATCCCCCCTCAATCGTCTCTTCTCCAGAGAGAATAAGTTCAGTGCTTGTAGTCTTTCCTCATAGCTGATGTCCTCCATTCCCCTAATTATTTTTGTTGCCCTTCTCTGGACTTTCTCCAGTTCCAGCACATCCTTCCTGAGGACCGGTGCCCAGAACTGGACAGCATACTCCAGATGTGGCCGGACCAGAGTCTTGTAGAGCGGGAGAATAATCTCTTTATTTCTGGAGTGAATCCCCTTTTTTATACATCCCAGTATTCTGTTGGCTTTGCTTGCGGCGGCTTGGCATTGCATGCCACTTCCAAGCCTGTTATCTACCAGTACCCCCAAGTCCTTTTCCATCCTAGACTCACCCAGAGGTTCCCCCCCTAGTGAGTAGCTTGCTTTCTGGTTTCTGGCCCCCAAGTGCATTACTTTACATTTTTCAACATTAAATCTCATCTGCCATGTAGTTGCCCACCCCGTTATTTTGTTCAGGTCCGCTTGCAAGGTTTCCACATCCTGCATAGAAGATATTGGCATGCCTAATTTAGTATCATCTGCAAATACTGAGATTGTACTAGATATCCCCTCCTCTAGATCATTTATGAATAAATTAAACAGCATTGGTCCCAGGACAGAACCCTGGGGGACCCCACTTTCCACACCCGCCCAATCCGAGTACTCCCCATTAATCACCACCCTCTGTACTCTCCCCTGGAGCCAGTTCTCTATCCAGGTACTCACCTTATGGTCCATACCTACCTTCCTTAGTTTGTATAGTAAGCGTTTGTGGGGAACGGTGTCAAAGGCCTTTGCAAAGTCCAGATACACCACATCCACAGGCCTTCCTTTATCCAGATACACCCCATCCACAGGCCTTCCTTTATCCAGATACACCACATCCACAGACCTTCCTTTATCCAGATACACCACATCCACAGACCTTCCTTTATCCAGATACACCACATCCACAGGCCTTCCTTTATCCAGATACACCCCATCCACAGGCCTTCCTTTATCCAGATACACCCCATCCACAGGCCTTCCTTTATCCAGATACACCACATCCATAGGCTTACCTTTATCTAGGTGGCAGCTCACTTCATCGTAGAAGGTTAATAGATTGGTTTGGCACAAACGATTTTTCATGAATCCATGTTGATTTCTACTTATAATACCGTTTTCATTACTAAAGTCTTGTATGTGGTCCCTTAACATCCCCTCCAAAATTTTGCAGACTACTGATGTTAGGCTGACCGGCCTATAGTTACCCGGGATATATCTCGGCCCCTTTTTAAATATTGGTACCACGTTGGCTTTTTTCCAATCAGCTGGCACCATACCCGTCTGTAAACTATCTTTAAAGATCAAGAATAATGGTCTGGCAATCACCTGGCTGAGCTCATTAAGAACCCTCGGGTGCAAGCCATCCGGTCCCGGGGATTTATTTATGTTAAGTTTCTCAGGGTTATGGTTTAGGGTTAGGGTTAGTGTTAGGGTTGGGGTTAAGGTTAGGGTTAGTGGTTAGGGTTAGGGGTTAAGGTTAGGGGTTAATGGTTAGGGTTAGGGTTGGGTGAGGTTTGGGTTAGGGTTAGGGCTTGTCTAGGGCTAGGATTGGGGGTTAGGGGTTAGGGTTGGATACTTAGGGTTAGGGTTAGTTACATAGGATTAGGGTTAGATACATAGGGTTAAGTTTAGATACCTAGGGTTAGCGTTAGGGGGTTAAGGTTAGAGGGTTAGGTTAGGGTTAGGGCTAGGGTTAGATATAGAGGGTTAGGGTTAGATACATAGGGTAAGGGTTTGGATTTGATACATAGTGTTAGGGTTACAGTTAGATATGGGTTAGGGGGTTAGGGATAGAGGGTTAAGGTTAGGGATGGAGTTAGGGGTTAGGAGTTAGGGTTAGGGAGTTAGGGTTTGGGGGTTAGGGTTAGAAAGGGTACGTTTTAAAGTTGGATAGGGTTTGGGGTTAGAGTTAGGGTCTAGGGTTAGGTTTAGAGGGTTAGGGGTTATGGTTAGGGTTAGGGTTATGGCTTAGGGTTAGAATTAGGGTTAGGGCTAGGGTTAGGGTTATTTTTAGTGCTTAGGGTTAGAGGGTTAGGGTTAGAGGGTTAGGGGTAGGGTTAGGGTTTGAATTTAGGGTTAGGGGGTAAGGGTTAGATAGGGTTTGTTTTAAGGTTGGATAGGGTTTGGGATTAGAGTTAGGGTTTGGGTTAAAGGTTAGGGTTAAGGGTTAGGGTTAGGGTTATGGCTTAGGGTTAGCATTAGGGTTAGAGTCAGGCCTAGAGCTAGGGTTAGAGTTAGGGTTAGCATTAGGGTTAGGGCTATGGTTACGGCTAGGGTTAGGGTTTTTTTAGTGCTAGGTTTAGAGGGTTAGGATTAGGGTTACAGGGTTAGGGTTAGAATTAGGGTTAGGGTTTGGGTTATTTTTAGTGCTTAAGGTTAGAGGGTTAGGGGTAGGGTTAGTGGTAGAATTTAGGGTTAGGGAGTTAGGGTTAGATACTTAGGGTTATGGTTAGGCTTACGGTTAGGGTTAGGGCTAGGGGATAGGGTTAGGGTGAGATACTTAGGGTTAGGGTTAGGCTTAATTTAAGGGTAAGGGTTAGGGATAGGGTTAGATACTTAGGGTTAGGGTTTTAGGATTAGGGTAAGGGTTAGGGTTAGAGGGTTAGGATGTTACAGTTAGTGCTATGGTTAGAGTTAGAGGGTTAGGGTTAGAGGGTTAGGGTTAGAGTTAGTGTTAGGGTTAGGGTTGAGGTAAATGTTAGGGTTAATGGTTAGGGTTAGGGGTTAAGGTTAGGGGTTAGGGGTTAATGGTTAGGGTTGGGTGAGGTTTGGGTTAGGGTTAGGGCTTGTCTAGAGCTAGGATTGGGGGTTAGGGGTTAGTGTTAGATACTTAGGGTTAGTTACATAGGGTTAGGGTTAGATACATAGGGTTAGGTTTAGATACCTAGGGTTAGCGTTAGGGGGTTAGGGTTAGAGGGTTAGGTTAGGGTTAGGGCTTGGGTTAGATATAGAGGGTTAGGGTTAGATACATAGGGTTAGTGTTCGGTTTTGATACATAGTGTTAGGGTTACAGTTAGATATGGGTTAGGGGGTTAGGGATAGAGGGTTAAGGTTAGGGTTAGGGATGGGTTAGGGGTTAGGAGTTAGGGTTAGGGAGTTAGGGTTAGGGTTAGATAGGGTACGTTTTAAGGTTCGATAGGGTTTGGGGTTAGAGTTAGGGTCTAGGGTTAGGGTTAAGGGTTAGGTTAAGAGGGTTAGGGGTTATGGTTAAGGTTATGGCTTAGGGTTAGCATTAGGGTTAGGGTCAGACCTATTGTTAGAGTTAGGCTTAGAATTAGGGTTAGGGCTAGGGTTAGGGTTATTTTTACTGCTTAGGGTTAGAGGGTTAGGGTTAGAGCGTTAGGGGTAGGGTTAGGGTTAGAATTTAGGGTTAGGGGGGTTAGGGTTAGATAGGGTTTGTTTTAAGGTTGGATAGGGTTTGGGGTTAGAGTTAGGGTTAGGGTTTAGGGTTTGGGTTAAAGGTTAGGGTTAAGGGTTACGGTTATGGCTTAGGGTTAGCATTAGGGTTAGGGTCAGGCCTAGAGCTAGGGTTAGAGTTAGGATTAGCGTTAGGGTTAGGGCTATGGTTACGGCTAGGGTTAGGGTTTTTTTAGTGCTAGGTTTAGAGGGTTAGGATTAGGGTTACAGGGTTAGGGTTAGAATTAGGGTTAGGGTTATTTTTAGGGTTAGGGTTAGAGGGTTAGGGTAAGAGGGTTAGGTCTAAGGTAAGGGTTAGGGTTAGGGATAGGGTTAGATACTTAGGGTTAGGGTTAGAGTTTTAGGATTAGGGTAAGGGTTAGGGTTAGAGGGTTAGGGTGTTACAGTTAGTGCTATGGTTAGAGTTAGAGGGTTAGGGTTAGAGGGTTAGGTTTATGGTTTAGGGTTAGTGTTAGGGTTGGGGTTAAGGTTAGGGTTAGTGGTTAGGGTTAGGGGTTAAGGTTAGGGGTTAATGGTTAAGGTTAGGGTTGGGTGAGGTTTGGGTTAGGGTTAGGGCTTGTCTAGGGCTAGGATTGGGGGTTAGGTGTTAGGGTTACTTACTTAGGGTTAGGGTTAGTTACATAGGGTTAGGGTTAGATACATAGGGTTAGGTTTAGATACCTAGGGTTAGCGTTAGGGGGTTAAGGTTAGAGGGTTAGGTTAGGGTTAGGGCTAGGGTTAGATATAGAGGGTTAGGGTTAGATACATAGGGTAAGGGTTTGGATTTGATACATAGTGTTTGGGTTACAGTTAGATATGGGTTAGGGGGTTAGGGATAGAGGGTTAAGGTTAGGGTTAGGGATGACGTTAGGGGTTAGGAGTTAGGGTTAGGGTTAGATAGGGTATGTTTTAAGGTTGGATAGGGTTTGGGGTTAGAGTTAGGGTCTAGGGTTAGGTTTAGAGGGTTAGGGGTTATGGTTAGGGTTATGGCTTAGGGTTAGCAATATTGTTAGGGTCAGAACTAGGGCTAGGGTTAGAGTTAGGGTTAGAATTAGGGTTAGGGCTAGGGTTAGGGTTATTTTTAGTGCTTAGGGTTAGAGGGTTAGGGTTTGAATTTAGGGTTAGAGGGTTAGGGTTAGGGGGTTAGGGTTAGATAGGGTTTTTTTAAGGTTGGATAGGGTTTGGGGTTAGAGTTAGGGTTAGGGTTTAGGGTTTGGGTTAAAGGTTAGGGTTAAGGGTTAGGGTTATGGCTTAGGGTTAGCATTAGGGTTAGAGTCAGGCCTAGAGCTAGGGTTAGAGTTAGGATTAGCATTAGGGTTAGGGCTATGGTTACGGCTAGGGTTAGGGTTTTTTTAGTGCTAGGTTTAGAGGGTTAGGATTAGAATTACAGGGTTAGGGTTAGAGGGTTAGGGGTAGGGTTAGGGTTAGAATTTAGGGTTAGGGAGTTAGGGTTAGGGGGGTTAGAATTAGATAGAGTTTGTTTTAAGGTTTGATAGGGTTTGGGGTTAGAGTTAGGGTTTAGGGTTTGGGTTAAAGGTTAGGGTTAAGGGTTAGTGTTAGGGTTAGGGTTATGGCTTAGGGTTAGCATTAGGGTTAGGGTCAGGCCTAGAGCTAGGGTTAGAGTTAGGATTAGCATTAGGGTTAGGGCTATGGTTATGGCTAGGGTTAGGGTTTTTTTAGTGCTAGGTTTAGAGGGTTAGGATTAGGGTTACAGGGTTAGGGTTAGAATTAGGGTTAGGGTTTGGGTTAGGGTTATTTTTAGTGCTTAGGGTTAGAGGGTTAGGGGTAGAATTTAGGGTTAGGGAGTTAGGGTTATGGTTAGGCTTAGGGTTAGGGTTAGGGGATAGGGTTAGGGTTAGATACTTCGGGTTAGGGTTAGGGTTAGGGTTAGGGCTAGGGGATAGGGTTGGGTGAGATACTTAGGGTTAGGTTTAGGGTAAGGGTTAGGGTTAGATACTTAGGGTTAGGCTTAGGGCTATGGTTAGACACTTAGGGTTAGGGTTAGAGTTTTAGGATTAGGGTAAGGGTTAGGGTTAGAGGGTTAGGGTGTTACAGTTAGTGCTATGGTTAGAGTTAGAGGGTTAGGGTTTAGGGTTAGGGTTGAGGTTAAGGTTAGGGTTAATGGTTAGGGTTAGGGGTTAAGGTTAGGGGTTAGGGGTTAATGGTTAGGGTTAGGGTTGGGTGAGGTTTGGGTTAGGGCTTGTCTAGGGCTAGGATTGGGGGTTTGGGGTTAGGGTTAGATACTTAGGGTTAGGGTTAGTTACATAGGGTTAGGGTTAGATACATAGGGTTAGGTTTAGATACCTACGGTTAGCGTTAGGGGGTTAGGGTTAGAGGGTTAGGTTAGGGTTAGGGCTTGGGTTAGATATAGAGGGTTAGGGTTAGATACATAGGGTTAGGGTTCGGTTTTGATACATAGTTTTAGGGTTACAGTTAGAGTTAGGGTTAGGGAGTTAGGGTTAGGGTTAGATAGGGTACGTTTTAAGGTTGGATAGGGTTTGGGGTTAGAGTTAGGGCCTAGGGTTAGGGTTAAGGGTTAGGTTTAGAGGGTTAGGGGTTATGGTTAGGGTTATGGCTTAGGGTTAGCATTAGGGTAAGGGTCAGACCTATTGTTAGAGTTAGGGTTAGAATTAGGGTTAGGGCTAGGGTTAGGGTTATTTTTACTGCTTAGGGTTAGAGGGTTAGGGTTAGAGGGTTAGGGGTAGAATTTAGGGTTAGGGGGGTTAGATAGGGTTTGTTTTAAGGTTGGATAGGGTTTGGGGTTAGAGTTAGGGTTAGGGTTAAGGTTAAGGGTTAGGGTTAGCATTAGGTTTAGGGTCAGGCCTAGAGCTAGACCCTAAGGGTTAGACCCTAGCATTAGGGTTAGGGCTATGGTTACGGCTAGGGTTAATGTTTTTTTAGTGCTAGGTTTAGGATTAGGGTTACAGGGTTAGGGTTAGAATTAGGGTTAGGGTTATTTTTAGGGTTAGGGTTAGAGGGTTAGGGTTAGGGGGTTAGGGTAAGAGGGTTAGGGTTAAGGTGAGAGGGTTAGGGTTATGGTTAGAAGGTTAGGACTTAGGGTTAGGTTCTTACTGTTAGGGTTAGTGTTAGAGCATTAGGATTAGGGTAAGGGTAAGGGTTAGAGGGTTAGGGTTAGGGGGTTAGGGTTAGGGCTAGGGGATAGGGTTAGGGTGAGATACTTAGGGTTAGGGTTAGGCTTAGGGTAAGGGTAAGGGATAGGGTTAGATACTTAGGGTTAGGGTTAGAGTTTTAGGATTAGGGTAAGGGTTAGGGTGTTACAGTTAGGGTTATGGTTAGAGTTATGGCACTTTTCCACTGCAAGTACCGGCTAGTACCGGCTCGGCTCTACTCGGCCCTGCTTGGCCCGGTTTGCTTTTCCACTGCCGGTACCGCATGGTATAGTGTCGGAAAGGTTCGGTACGGTACGGTATAGGTTTGTTTTTCCACTAAAGTAGTACTAAAGTTAAGTGGGTGGGATAACAACGGGGTGGGTGTGATTCTCTGACCAATCAGTGGCTAGTAGTGACTGCATGCAAAGGATTATTGTGGGATATGGTACCAGTTTGGTACCTGTTGGAACCACAATCGAGTAGGTACTGTTTTTTCAGAGCCGTACCGTACCGTTCGGTTCCATGCAGTGGAAAAGCAAACCTATACCGTACCGAACCGTTCCGACCCTATACCATGCGGTACCGCAGTGGAAAAGCACAAAAGCTTTAGAGGGTTAGAATTAGGGTTAGGGTTATTTTTAGGGCTAGGGTTAGGATTAGAGGGTTAGGGTTAGAGGATTAGGATTAGTGTTATGGCTTAGGGTTAGGGTTAGGGTTAATGTTATGGTTAGGGTTATGGCTTAGGGTTAGGGTCTAATTTAAAATGTGAGAGGGGGATATGAAATTTACCTTCGGGCTGAAGCCCCTGGTCTTTTCCCCACCTAGCAATGCCCCTGCGTGGTGTGGTGGAAGGAGCACTTATCTGGAACCTTCTACTGTTTATCCAGTACAGTATTTTTCACCATATGTTGGGACTGTGATTCACTCACTGATTGTAGGGTGAATGTACTAGTGAGCTGGTGGATATTCAGAGTCTAGCGCTACTAATGTGATGATGTATTGTGCTCTATTTATGGACTATTCTCTCATTTCATGATTATTAGATTGATGGACTTATATAGTATTTGCTGGACATTTATTTATTGTTTAGGACTTCATAGGCGCTGGGTGTGATTTTATAAATTGATACATTTTATATTTTGACTATATTTGGAATATCGGTAATATCGGCAGGTTCCGGGGCCGATACCGATATATATCGGGAAAAGTGAATATCGGCCCTCCCATAATCGGCTTTGCCGATAATCGGTCGATCCCTAATTCAGAGTCATTGGATCCTTCTTCCCCAGCTCAAGAAGAAGAGCTCCATGCTTTAGCAATACCTGTGAGCTATGAAAAGACTTTACATTTATACAGATAGAGATTTACAGAGCTTTTGGTTCCATTTGAAGGGCCAGAAGTTTGTTTTTACTTCGGCAGGTAAACCAATCAAACATGCTAGGTTAAGTGATTGGCTGTCTTCAGCCTTCCAGCTTCTTACTAAGGTAGCAATACTAACATTAAAACTCACACATGGAAGCAGCTTGACCCATGGACCGTGTCATAAGTCAAGGCAGTTATGGCTATCCTAGTAAATGAGTGTGGGATAGTGCCAGGGTTCACCATAGTTGTTTTTTATAATGACCGTTTCTTGTTTTACCTGTTACCAAAGGTGTTACCAAAAGCTGAACATCCCTTCCAGAGATTACAAAAGGTTATATCAAGATGCCCAAGTAAGGATCTTATGAGTATGCATTTTATCTGCATGGACATGTTTTCTGGATGGCCAGAGGCAAATACTACTGCAAAGGCCACAGTAAAAGGTGTTTTTAGAAGTAGTTTGTAAGTACGGAGTCCCAGAAGCTAGAGAGTAACAGAGGAACTATTTTTATGAGAGAGTCCTTACAAAAAGTTTTGAGGTTTTATTTTACACCTCCTACCATCTACAATGTAGTGGAAAAAGTAGAGTAAGAAACTAGAAAACGATTGCCTGAATGTCTTCACATATTTTTTTATTAAGCCGTAAGGGGATTTGTCTCAGCAGCTGAAGGCCTCCTTTCAGATCTCACAGAGAATGTTTCTGGTCTACAAGCTCATTTATGTGTTTTCTCCCCAATTCCAGATCCTAAACGTTTGGAAGGATCTGATAAACTAAAGCCAGGTGACTTGTGGATTGTTAAGACATTTATAAATATATATATTTAATGTGATTTGAAAAGTAGTTCAGTCATGTTGAAGTCCTATTGTCTTCTATACGTCTTCCATTTTATGTAGAATTGTCTGTGATCACCTATGCTAATAAGTCAGCATGTTCACAATTAAGCTAGAAGGCCATTCTGGCCATAGGAGTGTGCAGCCAATTACTCTGTAAATATTTTTTATCAATAGTTTTTTTACAATGAAAAGTCATTTTGTCTGGATTGCTTCCCCGACTCCAGGGGATCTCCTCCGCCGTCCTACCTTGGGCGCTACGATCCAGGTGTCCAAAGAGGCCTTCCTTGGCACCTCAGTCTCGCCATTACCATCTCCCATGACTCCAGTCCTCGGCAATCCTGAGATTCCTCCCGGTTCCCAGAACCCCCAGTTCCAGTGATTGGTCTCGGGTGGCGGTACTCGTGTTTGGGATTTTCTTGGGGATGATGGAAATCTAGTTCCGAGTGCGGTTGCATCTGCTGCCGACCCCCCCCCCCCCCCATCCCCCTGGACTTCTGGTGTAGTTTTCAATTAAGACATTTCCTGCATCACTGCAACAGCAAGCCGGGTATTTCCCGGCAACTCACGAAGTTGGAATCCATTTGTCAGAGGGGAGAACCAATCCGTCACGGCCTTTCTATTCTCTACAAGGCCTTGCTTCGCCCGGCATCTGATTTTTGCCCTCAGTTTCTTTCCCAATGGGAATCTGACCTCAACAATCTCAGGCTTCCCAAAATGAGAAGATTTTGTATTTTGCGCAAAAATCCTCCATAGCTTCAAAGTTCAGGAAACTGGGTACAAGATCCTGAACAGATGGTATAGGGTGCCCACAACTCTCCATCAATATTTCCCGCAGGTTCCAGATATATGCTGGCGCTGCAATGGTGAACGGGGCACCATACTGCACATTTTTTGGATGTGCCTAAAACTCAAACCCTTTTGGCAGACAGTGACTGACACCATTATACATCTGACCAATGTGGATCTGGCAGACGACCCAGCGGCATGCCTGCTCCACCTCACGCAGAGGCCGATCAAGAAATACAAATTCTCCCTGACCATTCAACTCCTGAATGCAGCCAGGGCCTGCATTCCTGTCTGTTGGAGATCGGTACACCTGCCAACGAGGTCTCTCTGGTATACTAAAATAAATGAACTCATGGACATGGAAGACCTTACAGCCACTCATCACGGTAGGGAGGGGTCCTTTTGTGACACCTGGGGACCTTGTCTGTACTTTGTTGGTACAGATGCATATCTACAGGAGGCCACACGGCATGACGTTTCTGTGTGAGTGATGCCTGGCAGCCCCCGGGGGTGGGGGCATGGATCCCTTCTCCTTTACAGTCATTTACCCTCCTTTCTTTTATTGCCTTTCTCTTTTACCTGTTCCCATTTCCACTATATCCCAACCTCATTCTCTGTATAGTTGGCGCTCACATTACACCACTCATAACCACTGAATCCACGACATGGACATGGAAGACCTTACAGCCACTCATCACGGTAGGGAGGGGTCCTTTTGTGACACCTGGGGACCTTGTCTGTACTTTGTTGGTACAGACGCATACAGACTACAGGAGGCCGCACGGCATGATGTTTCTGTGTGAGTGATGCCTGGCAGCCCCCGGGGGTGGGGGCACGGATCCCTTCTCCTTTACAGTCATTTACCCTCCTTTCTTTTATTGCCTTTCTCTTTTACCTGTTCCCATTTCCACTATATCCCAACCTCATTCTCTGTATAGTTGGCGCTCACATTACACCACTCATAACCACTGAATCCACGAATCCTCTTCCTGTAGTGCCATCCCATGTTTCTTACTACGGGACTACCATCCCTTGACCCGCATATCTGTTTCCGAATACTCGAGCAGCATGTCTCTTTTTATTTTTCTGCAATGGGGATTGTGCCCCTTGAGACCTGCATTACATGCTCAAGATGGTCCATTTCAAGGGGTGTCTATTATGGAGACACGATGACCCTTTGCACTGGTAATCATTGACCCTTCCTGATCCTTGGGTCATAGTTTTATACCTTGCTGGCCAGCTTTGGTCCTGCACATGAAGTTCTATTACCCTATGTGGAATATGATTATGGTTGATTTTGCTGCCTATTGTTTGTAGTCACCGGTTGACCTTAAAATATTATATTCTTGCAAACTGTTCTATGCATACCTTGTACTGTACACTGTAAGAGGTGAGGTTGTAAAGGAAATTTTTACATGCTGTATATTATTGTATTTTATTTTGTATGTATTGCACACGGCACTAATAATGTTTGCATTATTTCGAGTCCTGATTAGAATTAGCCTGCCTATGTTACGCCCCTTGTTACCATAAAAGTACAATTGTAACAATAATGTGATACCTACATAATCATGTGTATAAAAGCCTTCGACAAGACACAAAAAAATTCCAAGCTCTCCTTAGCGACCAGTCAGCGACCAACCAAATTGACCTATCCAACCATATGCATTAAAAACAGGGGTTTAGTTGCACCCATTTGCAAATACATGCGTAAGTCACAAAGCCCCGTCAAGGCACCCCATTTTTTGTGGTCCTAACTCTAAATTCTGTGTCTCCATATAAAAGCCTTCAACTGCGTCAAATAAAACAGAAGAGTTCATTGGGAAAGATGCGGAGTGTATCTTTTTGTGTCTGTTCCCTACTGTAGTAGTTATTTGGAACCACCAATCAATATGAGGATAGGAGTTGCCTTTCTACAAAATGTCCAGAAGAGTCCCCACATAGGATTGTTACTCTTTATTGCTTTCACAAAATATCCCATAAAGAGAACCAGTCACCAGTTACAACTTTTCAATTTATCTGACTTCATTGAAACATTCATTTTTTTTATCACAGGTATTTCTATACTGCGGACAATTTGCACATTTATATTGCACATTCAGATCAGCCCTCTAGGATCTTATAATCTAAAGTCGGCCATAGAAGGATTGAACCTCGGCTGATTCAGCAGGGACAGGCCTGAGATTCAATCCATCCATGGACAGGCTGGTTGTATTGAAATCGATTGACTTCAGTACAATCAGCCTTTCGGATTTTTGTCATGTGATCAGTGCCAGAGGCTATGGCCGCCAGCAGTGATCATTCTATTCTTCCGGCAGAGAATGCTTCCCACTGGCAGAACACAATGGCACTATGGAAGGGATTCCCCCATCTGTGTTGATGGGGAAATTGAGCAATTTTATTAAGTTCCACCCATTGTGGAAAGAAAGAAAATGGCATAATCTATGGCAGGGATCTCCAAACTACGACCCTCCAGCTGTTGCGAAAGTACACGTCCAATGAGGCATTGTAAAACTCTGACATTCACAGACATGATTAGGCACAATGGGAATTGCAGTTCCTTAACAACTGGAGGGCCATAGTTAGGCAGCCCATAGATCAGGGGTCTCCTAAGTCCCTAAGGTTGGCCATAGAGGAGTGCTTTTTATTCTTTTTCAATCAGCCAGCGGGCTGATCAGAAAAAACGAATGAAATCCCCACCCCCATCTGTTCACATAAAAAAAAGAACCTCTAAAGAAACAGTTATATAGGACCGACATTAACAGTACCACACCAACAAGTATTGTTAGGTTAAAATTTTATTACAATATCCAATAACAAAATCCCACAGAAGGGTCTAAATTGAAAATGTAGAAAACACTATAGAGTTTGATAACGTGGTATAGACAGTTACAGGATGATTCATGTTATCACAATAGCCAAATATAGTCATTCCCTCAATATTATGGTCTCAGGATGGAAAGTGGCAGTAGTAGCATCTCGGCTGTTTCTTCGACTCGTTTCACAGGACAGAGCCTTCTTCTTCTTCAGGAAGAGCAGCTTTGGTAGATTTAACTGTCTCCTTACATGAAAACATATACTGTTGAAGCTGTATACAACATATGGAAGCATATACGAGCTGTTTCTTCGACTTGTTTCACAGGACAGAGCATAGAAACATAGAATGTGTCGGCAGATAAGAACCATTTGGCCCATCTAGTCTGCCCAATATATCTGAATCCTATGAATAGTCCCTGGCCCTATCTTATATGAAGGATAGCCTTATGCCTATCCCATGCATGCTTAAACTCCTTCACTGTATTTGCAGCTACCACTTCTGCAGGAAGGTTATTCCATGCATCCACTACTCTCTCAGTAAAGTAATACTTCCTCATATTACTTTTAAACCTTTGCCCCTCTAATTTAAAACTGTGTCCTCTTGTGGTAGTTTTTCTTCTTTTAAATATGCTCTCCTCCTTTATCGAGTTGATTCCCTTTATGTATTTAAAGGTTTCTATCATATCCCCTCTGTCTCTTCTTTCTTCCAAGCTATACATGTTAAGGTCCTTTAACCTTTCCTGGTAAGTTTTTTCCTGCAATCCATGTACTAGTTTAGTAGCTCTTCTCTGGACTCTCTCTAGAGTATCTATATCCTTCTGGAGATATGGCCTCCAGTACTGCGCACAATACTCCAAGTGAGGTCTCACCAGTGTTCTGTACAGCGGCATAAGCACTTCTCTCTTTCTACTGCTTATACCTCTCCCTATACATCCAAGCATTCTGCTGGCATTTTGTGCTGCTCTATTACATTGTCTTCCCACCTTTAAGTCTTCTGAAATAATTACTCCTAAATCCCTTTCCTCAGATACTGAGGTCAGGACTGTGTTAAATATTCTATATTCTGCCCTTGGGTTTTTACGCCCCAGGTGCATTATCTTGCACGTATCCACATTAAATTTTAGTTGCCAGAGTTCTGACCATTCTTCTAGTTTTCCTAAATCCTTTTCCATTTGGCGTTTCCCTCCAGGAACATCAACCCTGTTACATATCTTTGTGTCATCAGCAAAAAGACAAACCTTTCCATCGAGGCCTTTTGCAATATCACTTATGAAGATATTAAACAAAATTGGTCCCAGTACAGATCCCTGAGGTACCCCACTGGTAACATGACCTTGTTCTGAATGTTCTCCATTGACTACAACCCTCTGTTGTCTGTCACTCAGCCACTGCCTAATCCACTCAACAATATGGGAGTCCATGCTCAATGACTGCAGTTTATTGATAAGTCTTCTATGTGGGACAGTGTCAAAAGCCTTACTAAAATCTAGATATGCAATGTCTACTGCACCTCCACCGTCTATTATTTTAGTCACCCAGTCAAAAAAATCTATAAGATTTGTTTGGCATGATCTCCCTGAAGTAAACCCATCCATGGGATTTAAGATGTTCCACAATCCTATCCTTTAATAGGGTTTCCATTAATTTGCCTACTATTGATGTCAGACTCACTGTTCTATAGTTGCTCGATTCCTCCCTACTACCTTTCTTGTGAATGGGCACGACATTTGCCAATGGAAAGTAATCTAGATGTCTTGAACGGTTTACACTGTTATATTTCCTTGGAACTTTTGAGGAAAATTCTTATCACGTTACTATGTGAGATACAGTCGCCAACACTTGCAGGGAGGCCCCAGCGAGATTTGAACTCGCGACCCCTGGTTTACAAGACCAGTGCTCTAACCCCTGAGCTATGGAGCCTTTTTTTTTTTTTTTTTTTTTTTTTCTTCAGGAAGAGCAGCTTTGGTAGATATAACTGTCTCCTTACATGAAAACATATACTGTTGAAGCTGTATACAACATATGGAAGCATATACGAGGCCATGAAGGAGAAAAAGCCACATGGACATGTGGACTCCAAGCCACAGATGAGTTCAGGTAGGGGGGGCCTGGGGGGGGGGTAGGAAGCACCACCACCCTGGGTGTGGGGAAGTGAGTGCAGATGGAGCCTGGGGGGAAGCTCCACTGCCCACACTCACAACACACCCAGGGTGGTAGCATGCCCTTGGTGGTAGGTAGGGAACCCGGGAAGAGGCATTGTCACCTTTGGTGGTAGAGTGCAGATAGCAGAGCCTTGTATGAGGTATTGCCATCTTTTTTTGGAGATAGATTCAGGTAGGTGGGGTTTGGGAAAAACAGCACAACCCTGAATGTTGGTGAGTGAGGGCAGATAGAGCCTGGGGGGAAGCTCCACTGCCCACACTCACGCCACATCCGGGTTTTAGCATTTCCTTGGTGGTAGGTGAGGTAGGTAGGGGAGCCTGGGAAGAGGCATTGCCACTTGCGGTGGTACAGTGCGGCTAGCAGAGCCTGGGAAGAGGCATTACCATCCTTTGTGGGAGATGGATGCAGGTAGGTGGGGTCTGGGGAAAGCAGCACAACCCTGGGTGTTGGTGAGTGAGGGCAGATGGAGCCTGGGGGGAAGCTCCACCGCCCACACACACGACACATCCAGGGTTGTAGCATGCCTTTGGTGTTAAATTTAGTAGGTAACAGAGCCTGGGAAGAGGTACTGTCACCTTTGGTGGAAGATGAATTGAGGTAGGTGTGGTCTGGGACAAGTACCCACAGTTGATTCAGAGGAAGGCGAAAAACCCCTGCAAAGCAAAATCAAATTTGCTCTAGCAGGGGGAAAAATTCCTTCCTGATCCCCCGAGAGGCAATCGGCTATTCCCTGGATCAACTTTACCTATAAATGTTAGTAGCCAGTCAGGTAGCTGGGACTTGGGGGAAGCCCCACCACACTGGGTGTGGGGTGGGCAGATGGAGCGTGGGGCCGAAGCAGCCCCATGGTGGTAGGTGAGGAGGGTAGCGGAGCCTGGGAAGAGGCATTGCCCCCCGTGGTGGTAGAGTGCAGATTGCAGAGCCTTGTTTGAGGCATTGTCATCTATTGTGGGAGATAGATGCAGGTAGATGGGGTTTGGGAAAAGCAGCAAAACCCTGAATGTTGGTGAGTGAGGGCAGATAGAGCCTGGGGGGAAGCTCCACTGCCCACACTCACGACACATCCGGGGTTTTAGCATTTCCCTGGTGGGAGGTGAGGTAGGTAGGGGAGCCTGGGAAGAGGCATTGCCACTTTCGGTGGTACAGTGCGGCTAGCAGAGCCTGGGAAGAGGCATTACCATCCTATGTGGGAGATGGGATGCAGGTAGGTGGGGTCTGGGGAAAGCAGCACAACCCTGGGTGTTGGTGAGGGCAGATGGAGCCTGGGGGGAAGCTCCACCGCCCACACACACGACACATCCAGGGTTGTAGCATGCCTTTGGTGTTAAATTTAGTAGGTAACAGAGCCTGGGAAGAGGTACTGTCTCCTTTGGTGGAAGATGAATTGAGGTAGGTGTGGTCTGGGAGAAGTACCCACAGTTGATTCAGAGGAAGGCGAAAAACCCCTGCAAAGCACAATCAAATTTGCTCTAGCAGGGGGAAAAATTCCTTCCTGATCCCCCGAGAGGCAATCGGCTATTCCCTGGATCAACTTTACCTATAAATGTTAGTAGCCAGTCAGGTAGCTGGGACTTGGGGGAAGCCCCACCACACTGGGTGTGGGGTGGGCAGATGGAGCGTGGGGCCGAAGCAGCCCCATGGTGGTAGGTGAGGAGGGTAGCGGAGCCTGGGAAGAGGCATTGCCCCCCGTGGTGGTAGAGTGCAGATTGCAGAGCCTTGTTTGAGGCATTGTCATCTATTGTGGGAGATAGATGCAGGTAGATGGGGTTTGGGAAAAGCAGCAAAACCCTGAATGTTGGTGAGTGAGGGCAGATAGAGCCTGGGGGGAAGCTCCACTGCCCACACTCACGACACATCCGGGGTTTTAGCATTTCCGTGGTGGGAGGTGAGGTATGTAGGGGAGCCTTGGAAGAGGCATTGCCACTTTCGGTGGTACAGTGCGGCTAGCAGAGCCTGGGAAGAGGCATTACCATCCTATGTGGGAGATGGGATGCAGGTAGGTGGGGTCTGGGGAAAGCAGCACAACCCTGGGTGTTAGTGAGGGCAGATGGAGCCTGGGGGGAAGCTCCACCGCCCACACACACGACACATCCAGGGTTGTAGCATGCCTTTGGTGTTAAATTTAGTAGGTAACAGAGCCTGGGAAGAGGTACTGTCTCCTTTGGTGGAAGATGAATTGAGGTAGGTGTGGTCTGGGAGAAGTACCCACAGTTGATTCAGAGGAAGGCGAAAAACCCCTGCAAAGCACAATCAAATTTGCTCTAGCAGGGGGAAAAATTCCTTCCTGATCCCCCGAGAGGCAATCGGCTATTCCCTGGATCAACTTTACCTATAAATGTTAGTAGCCAGTCAGGTAGCTGGGACTTGGGGGAAGCACCACCACACTGGGTGTGGGGTGGGCAGATGGAGCGTGGGGCTGAAGCAGCCCCATGGTGGTAGGTGAGGAGGGTAGCGGAGCCTGGGAAGAGGCATTGCCCCCCTTGGTGGTAGATTGCAGAGCCTTGTATGAGGCATTGTCATCTATTGTGGGAGATAGATGCAGGTAGGTGGGGTTTGGGAAAAGCAGCACAACCCTGAATGTTGGTGAGTGAGGGCAGATAGAGCCTGGGGGGAAGCTCCACTGCCCACACTCACGACACATCCGGGGTTTTAGCATTTCCTTGGTGGTAGGTGAGGTAGGTAGGGGAGCCTGGGAAGAGGCTGTCAGGTCACCTGTGGCCAGGTGACAACTGCACCCTGTTGGAGGCAGGGGCGCAGCGCAAGGTAGTGAACCCTATAGCAGACTGCTGCGGATGGACCAGAACGTGAACCCAAGATTCCCCAGGGAGCGGAGTCTAAGACCCAGCAGGTGTTCACCAGGGCCTCTAGTGGTGAGGATGGACTTTGCTGCAGCTGGGCCCAGGTCGCGGCCCCTGGGGTCCCCCAGGTCACGCTCCGTAGGGAGAGAAGGGAAGCAGCCACTCAGGACACACAGAATGGTGAAGGTTAACCCGAGGTCGGTGTAACAGGCAGACAAGGGTAGTCAAGGGACAGGCCAAAGGTCAGGGTAACAAGCAAACAGGAATAGTCAGGGACAAGCCAAAAGTCGGTACACAGAGGAGTCATTTCAAGCAAACAGGAACAGGAAACTAATACTGTTGAACAGCAAAGCAGGCCTGCAGTGCGTTGGTTAATATAGACTTCCTGTGATGACCTGGGCGGGGCAGGAACAGGAAGTAGAGGTGATAAAAAGGATCCAGAAATGCAGTCTGACCTCTAATACAGACATGGAGGTACAGGTAAGCTTGCCAAGCTCTATTGCAAGTCCATGACAGGCATTGCCACTTTCGGTGGTACAGTGCGGCTAGCAGAGCCTGGGAAGAGGCATTACCATCCTTTCTGGGAGATGGGATGCAGGTAGGTGGGGTCTGGAGAAAGAAGCACAACCCTGGGTGTTGGTGAGTGAAGGGAGATGGAGCCTGGGGGGAAGCTCCACCGCCCACACTCACGCCACATCCGGGGTGTTAGCATGCCCTTGGTGTTAAATTTAGTAGGTAGCAGAGCCTGGGAAGAGGTACTGTCACCTTTGGTGGAAGATGAATTGAGGTAGGTGTGGTCTGGGAGAAGTACCCACAGTTGATTCAGAGGAGGCAATCAGCTATTCCCTGGATCAACTTTACCTATAAATGTTAGTAGCCAGTCAGGTAGCTGGGACTTGGGGGAAGCCCCACCACACTGGGTGTGGGGTGGGCAGATGGAGCGTGGGGCCGAAGCAGCCCCATGGTGATAGGTGAGGAGGGTAGCAGAGCCTGGGAAGAGGCATTGCCCCCCTTGGTGGTAGAGTGCAGATTGCAGAGCCTTGTATGAGGCATTGTCATCTATTGTGGGAGATAGATGCAGGTAGGTGGGGTTTGGGAAAAGCAGCACAACCCTGAATGTTGGTGAGTGAGGGCAGATAGAGCCTGGGGGGAAGCTCCACTGCCCACACTCACGCCACATCCGGGGTTTTAGCATTTCCTTGGTGGTAGGTGAGGTAGGTAGGGGAGCCTGGGAAGAGGCATTGCCACTTTCGGTGGTACAGTGCGGCTAGCAGAGCCTGGGAAGAGGCATTACCATCCTTTGTGGGAGATGGATGCAGGTAGGTGGGGTCTGGGGAAAGCAGCACAACCCTGGGTGTTGGTGAGTGAGGGCAGATGGAGCCTGGGGGGAAGCTCCACCACCCACACTCACGACACATCCAGGGTTTTAGCATGCCTTTGGTGTTAAATTTAGCAGATAACAGAGCCTGGGAAAAGGTACTGTCACCTTTGGTGGAAGATGAATTGAGGTAGGTGAGGTCCGGGAGAGGTACCCACAGTTGATTCAGAGGAAGGCGAAAAACGCCTGCAAAGCACAATCAAATTTGCTCTAGCAGGGGGAAAAATTCCTTCCTGATCCCCCGAGAGGCAATCGGCTATTCCCTGGATCAACTTTACCTATAAATGTTAGTAGCCAGTCAGGTAGCTGGGACTTGGGGGAAGCACCACCACACTGGGTGTGGGGTTGGGTGGGCAGATGGAGCATGGGGCCGAAGCAGCCCCATGGTGGTAGGTGAGGAGGGTAGCGGAGCCTGGGAAGAGGCATTGCCCCCCTTGGTGGTAGAGTGCAGATTGCAGAGCCTTGTATGAGGCATTTTCATCTATTGTGGGAGATAGATGCAGGTAGATGGGGTTTGGGAAAAGCAGCAAAACCCTGAATGTTGGTGAGTGAGGGCAGATAGAGCCTGGGGGGAAGCTCCACTGCCCACACTCACGACACATCCAGGGTTGAAGCATGCCGCTGGTGTTAAATTTAGTAGGTAACAGAGCCTGGGAAGAGGTATGTCACCTTTGGTGATAGATAAGTGTGGGTAGCAGAGCCTGCTAAGAGGCACTGCCCCCCTTGGTGGAAGATGAATTGAGGTAGGTGAAGTCTGGGAGAAGTACCCACAGTTGATTCAGAGGAAGGAAAAAAACCCCTGCAAAGCACAATCAAATTTGCTCTAGCAGGGGGAAAAATTCCTTCCTGATCCCCCGAGAGGCAATCGGCTATTCCCTGGATCAACTTTACCTATAAATGTTAGTAGCCAGTCAGGTAGCTGGGACTTGGGGGAAGCCCCACCACACTGGGTGTGGGGTGGGCAGATGGAGCGTGGGGCCGAAGCAGCCCCATGGTGATAGGTGAGGAGGGTAGCGGAGCCTGGGAAGAGGCATTGCCCCCCTTGGTGGTAGAGTGCAGATTGCAGAGCCTTGTATGAGGCATTGTCATCTATTGTGGGAGATAGATGCAGGTAGGTGGGGTTTGGGAAAAGCAGCGCAACCCTGAATGGTGGTGAGTGAGGGCAGATAGAGCCTGGGGGGAAGCTCCACTGCCCACACTCACGCCACATCCGGGGTTTTAGCATTTCCTTGGTGGTAGGTGAGGTAGGTAGGGGAGCCTGGGAAGAGGCATTGCCACTTTCAGTGGTACAGTGCAGCTAGCAGAGCCTGGGAAGAGGCATTACCATCCTTTGTGGGAGATGGATGCAGGTAGGTGGGGTCTGGGGAAAGCAGCACAACCCTGGGTGTTGGTGAGTGAGGGCAGATGGAGCCTGGGGGGAAGCTCCACCACCCACACTCACGACACATCCAGGGTTTTAGCATGCCTTTGGTGTTAAATTTAGCAGGTAACAGAGCCTGGGAAGAGGTACTGTCACCTTTGGTGGAAGATGAATTGAGGTAGGTGTGGTCTGGGGAAAGCAGCACAACCCTGGGTGTGGGGTTGGGCAGGCAGATGGAGCGTGGAGCCGAAGCAGCCCCATGGGGGTAGGTGAGGAGTGTAGCGGAGCCTGGGAAGAGGCATTGACACCCTTGGTGGTAGGTGAGGTAGGTAGGGGAGCCTGGGAAGAGGCATTGCCACTTTTGGTGGTAGAGTGTGGCTAGCAGAGCCTGGGAAGAGGCATTACCAACCTTTGTGGGAGGTGGATGTAGGAAGGGGGATCTGGGGAAAGCAGCACAACCATGGGTGTTGGTGAGTGAATGCAGATGGAGCCTGGGGGGAAGCTCCACTGCCCACACTCACGCCACATCCGGGGTAGTAGCTAGGCTAGTGACAGTATCAGATTTTCATACTGCGATTAATTGATTAAGGTTTTGCCACGGTATACGATATTATCACGGTATTCAATTATAATTATTACATTTCTACCTCACTTGAATTTCATTGCTGAATTTAGGGACTTTGGTTTACTTTGAAGGCATAGCAGCTCAAGCCCATTCGAATCAATGGGCTGCTATGCCTGTGCAAATGTGGGTCACCAACCCGCATACATGTGAATCAGGCCTAAAGCAATAGTAAGGTATTTTACAAATAAAAACACAGCTCCTCCTGCAGGTTTAACCACTTCTGGACCGCAAGGATTTGCCCCCTTAATGACCAGGCTATCAGAGCCGAGCACCAGAACCAGTCATCACCAGGTAGGCCAGACACTGCTTGATGGCTATATAATAATGTAATGTGGGCTGCTATGCCTGTGCATCTATATATATATTCTACTATGCCCACGTATGTGTGTATGTCTCTCTCTCTCTATATATATATATATAAATATATATAATATCCATCTATCTTATTCTTTCTATCTATCTTATTCTTTCTATCTATCTTAATCAATCTCTTATTATTTCTATCTATCTTATTCTAACTTATCTTATTCTAACTTATCTTATTCTAACTATCTTACTCTAACTATCTATCTTATTCTATCTATCTATCTTATTCTAACTATCTTATTCTATCTATCTTATTCTTTCTATCTATCTTATTCTTTCTATCTATCTTATTCTATCTGCAGAGACTTGCTTGTATTAGGCAGTGTTTCTGTCTGTGTCTGAGCCCTGGAAGAAGCATGTGGGTGTGTGCTGGGAGCCATCTGATTGGTTACAGGGAGGAGCTAAGCTCTCACTCTAGGATCATATTACCAGAGCTGTCTCTGTTGAGCGAGTGAATGAGTCATCCAGCTCACTGAAATCTATAATTTCAAAAGGCAGACTTGAGGAGCAGAGAAACACGGTATTTTAAAAATGACCACAATATCAATACCGTGGGTATGCAATACCGTTGTCAGGGTTACCTGATCCGAGGCCGAGGTGCTGAGAGGGCTCCCCTTGCGGCTCAGTGCGGCACACCCCTGGAGATGGTACAAAGGGTGTGGCGCCCCAAGTGGCACGGGTTACCAGCTGCAGGCAGGTAGGTAGAACCAGAGCAATCCGAGAGCGAACTGGAACAGGCTGGAATCGCAGCAGGGTATGAGTCTTCAAGGCTCTGAAGCAGCCGGGCTACCT